>NC_065537.1:69352260-69562260 GCF_932294415.1 Quercus robur
TAATTGAGTGGCAATCTTTTTTAGATGATAAACTCTCAAAAATAGCCCAACAAGAAAATGACATTTCATTAACTCTTAAGTTGAGTTATGATCACCTTCCATCACAATTGAAGCAATGTTTTGCTTATTGTAGATTATTTCCAAAAGATTATAGGATTGATGTAAATACACTTATTAATCTTTGGATAGCTCAAGGCTTTATTGAGTTAGAAGATCAAAGACAGCGTTTTGTGGATATTGGAAGAGAATATTTTATGGAATTACTTTGGAGGTCATTTTTCCAGGATGTAGAAATTGATGTTTTGGACAATATAATATCATGTAAGATGCATGATCTCATGCATGATCTTGCAATTCTTGTATCTGGAACGGAAAGTGCCATGTTAAATTCATGTGAGAAAAATGTGATTGAAACAGTTCGTCATGTATCATTTGATATTGTGGATTCATCGAGTCAACTTTCAATCCTCGTGGCTAATAAAAGGAAGATACGGACAATTCTTGCAGTTAGTTCAGGGGTAAAGTTTGCAGTTAGTGTAGGGGTAAATTTTGCAGTTGGTGTAAGGGGAGTGTTGAGTAACTTAACTTGTGATGCACTTATTTCGAATCTCAATTATTTACGGACATTGAATTTGAGTGGTTTAGGGCTACATGTAGTGCCCCATTCAATTGGGAAATTGAGTCATTTAAGATATCTTGATCTCTCTCAAAATGAACATATTGTTGTTCTCCCTGATTCTATTGCAAAGCTGCTAAATTTACAGACGCTGAAACTCTATTATTGTGATTCACTTAAAGAGTTACCGCGAGGCCTTAAGAAGTTGGTCAATCTTAGGCATTTAGACGTTAAGGCTTGTTGCGAATTGACGCATATGCCCCTTGGACTTGGGCATCTTACTTCTCTTGAGATACTAACAGATTTTGTCGTGAGGCAAGCGGGTTCCAAGGCTAGCTCGTCTAGTTGGTATAAGAAAAAACAGGCTGAGTCTGGTGGTGGGCTAAGTGAATTGAAGGAGCTGAGCAATTTGGGAGGAAGTCTAGTCATTCACAATTTGGGACATGGAGAAGATGACATGGTGGAATGTAAAGCCACAAATATGAAGCAGAAACAACATCTTCAAGAGCTGATATTATGGTGGCGGAATGAAGAGTGGGATGATGGAGAAACTGAATGTTGTGATGACATGTCACTGGAAGGCCTCCAGCCACATCCAAATCTTAAACGGTTGGGATTGTCTGATTATATGGGTGTGAGAATTCCAAGTTGGGTCTCTTCTCTCACTAATCTTGTTCATTTTGAATTATTTCGTAATGAAAGATTGCAGCACCTCCCACCGTTAAATCAACTCCCTTTTCTCAAGTCTGTCACTCTTCAATGTATGGAAGCACTTGAATACATATGGATAGATGAAGACAGTGTTAGGAATGTGTTGGGTGCTTCTTCTTCTTCTTCTTCTTCAAAAACACCATTCTTCCCATCCTTATCTTCTCTTTATATTGCGCATTGCCCAAATCTGGAGGGATGGTGGAGGAATTCAGATGATGATGATGATGATAATGAGCCGCACCATCTCTTACTTCCATCATTTCCTCCTTCTCTTTCGGAATTAACTATCATCGGTTGCCCTAACCTGACTTCCATGCCCCCGTTTCCATATTTGAAAGAAAGGCTGGAACTGAGTGGGTGTAGCTCGAAGGTAATGGAGCAGACAATGAAAATGAAAATGGGAGCAGCAACCACATCAACCTACTTTCCTCTCTCTCAATTACAGGTTTTGGAATTAGAGAAGATTAACGATTTCGAATCTCTTCCAGAGGAGGGGCTGCGGAACCTCATTTCTCTCCGACAACTCGATATAGAAAGCTGCGATGGACTGAGTTCTCTCCATTGGATAGGCAGCCTCACATCACTACAAACCCTTGCAATTGTGGGATGTCAGAATCTGACATCACTTCCTCAAGAGATTCGCAATCTCACCTCTTTAAAAGAGTTGACAATTTCTGATTCTCGCAATCTGACGTCACTTCCTCAAGAGGTTAGCAATCTCACCTCTTTAAAAGAGTTGACAATTTGGGGGTGTCCCCTCTTAGGGCAAAGATGCAAGAGGCAAATAGGTGAAGATTGGCCCTTCATTGCCCATGTCCCACGCGTATATGTAGATGGGAAGAAACAGCAAGAAGAAACAATTTCTTCAGGTATGCATCTCATCTATCTATCTTTTAATCCCAAATTAAAAATCAACTTTTAAAACTATTCAACTTCTTTTTTATGCTGAACTGAACCAGTTTGAAACTCTCTTTCCTTCTTTTCGGTATTTTTCCTTTTTCCTGTCTATAAAGTGTTAATTAGACACACGATTTTTTCACAAAGTTATTTGAACAAGAAAAATTAGGATAATGTAATCCATCCTTTTTTTATTTTTTCTTTTCTTTTAATTCTAATGATTTATGTCTTTGTACCTAAGAGCATGTTGATAATATGATGTGTGTATGGTTGCTCCTTAATTATTGCAGAATCTGAGTGAGATTCAGTTTGTTAACAATTTGAGAGGAGGACTTGATCTAGCAACTACCTTTGCAGGAATTAGCTTATTTTGCAGGTATCTTGTTGGTTCACCCTCTTTTATTTATTTTATTCTTTTTTGGGGGGTCTATATATCTACTAGGATTATTTTAAGATTCTCATTTGAACTATTGATCTATAGAAAAATAACTAATGGTTTAGTTACTATGTTTGATGGGATAATTGCTTAATGCATTCTTTCTTTTCTCAGAATTTTTTTTATTTTAGAGACTTTGTTTTAGTCAAAAGCAGAACAACTACAAATGTAGACATTCACAAATCTAGAGATAATATTTTTTTGGTTTCCTAGTGATTTTTGGGCTCTTGCTCTACCTCACTTACACCCTTTCTTTCATCTTGAAGTATTTCAAAACAAAAAATTCTAACCTTTTAAAAAAAAAAAAAAAATTCTTCCTGCTCATTGTTGTCCTGCAACCTGCCAGAAACGGAAAAGTTCTAATTTTTTAATGCATATTTGCACACTTCATGTACTTTATTTTTTGGTTATTGTGCTAAAACAGAGGGTTCATAACACTTCCATCATGTGTGTAAATAATACTGTGTATCCAAGTACAAGAGAATGGGTATAATCTGTTTAGTCATGTACAATTCATGGATAGATTGGATTGATTATTTTTTATTACTGCCAATAAAAATTTTAAATTTCTAATTAATTTTTTTATTACTTGAATACTAACTAAGACTTGAAGACCCCTCATTTTGCTTACTTTCCCCCCCCCCCCCCCCCATTTTTTGAATAATAGGTTATTTTGTCACTTTCTCTGCCTCCTAAAGTCGTAGTCCTTGCTGCATTTGGTTGTGAAGTCCCTGTAATCTTGAGGCAGCAGCACATCTGTTCTTTTTTAATCAGTGGGGTCCAAATACAGTCCCACAAAAATGAGTAGGAGAGAATATTGGTTAGAAGTTGGAATCTGATGGCATCTTTAACTACTTCAAGTATTTGACTTTTAATGAAGAAACCAAGATATTTTGAAGAAACCAGAACTTGATATATCTTATGCCAAGTACAGTCTTGGACTCAATGGTAATCATCTTTTTTTTGTTTTTTTAATAAATCCCTTTACTTTTTTTTTAACATCAAAACTTAATTAGATTCTTGATTTCTTTAAATTATTAGGATAATAAAAAGGGATAATTGTAAATTCTTCCATTTGTTCTATTATTTTAATGATTTATATCATTGTATCTAAGCTTGTGTCGATGAAATGACATATATGGTTGCTTCTTAATAATTGCAGAATCGTAGCAGCTTTGGTAGAATTTTGAAGGGAGGAACATGACCAAGCAACAATAACTCAACGGGGAATCAACTTACTATAAAGGTATTTTGGCGGTTACTTTTCTTTTTCTTTTTCTTTTTTTTTTTTTTTGGGGGGGGGGGGGGGTTTAATATATATATATATATATATATTTTTTTTTTTTGAGAACAATATTTGTTTGATTCCTCACATGTTGGTGTGAAAACTGACTTTTTAAAGTCAGAAGAGCACAAGAATGACTGATCAAGTATAATTTTTCATACATGCGCAAATTTGAAGGAAGATTGGATTGAATTTTTATCTGTTACTCAATTAAATATTACTAATTAAGGTTTTTCATCTTGCTTGTATTCCAATTAAGACTTGAGGATAACACCATTTTTCTTTTCATTTCTCTTTAGTTGGTATTTTGTCTATTTCACTACCTCCTAAAGCATGGCCTTTGCTTCTTAACTTTTGGTTGTGCAGTCTCTGTTCAAACAATGGGCAACATGATGCATGTTCTTTTTTATAATCATTGGAAAGCAGAGGGGGCAAGCAGTGTAATGGATGGATAAAGTGTATGGAGTTTTTAGGCCAAAGAGAGGTAGGAGGAAGGATGGCTGAGCTGTGATGGGTAAGAGAGGCAATTTGATTAAATGTACCAGACTGGAAGGTATTGGAGCAGACAATGAAAATGAGAGCAACCACATCAACCTACTTTCCTCTCTTTCAATTAGAGGATTTAGAATTATATCAGATTAATGATTTAAAATCACTTCTAGAGGAGAGGTTGCAGAACCTCATTTCTCTCCGGGAACTCTATATAAAAAGGTACGATGGACTGGGTTCTCTCCCTTGGATAGGCATCCTCACATCACTACTAAGACTTAACATTTGGGAATGTCCTAAACTAACGTCACTTCCTCAAGGGATTCACAATCTCACCTCTTTACAAGAACTAGGAATTGATAATTGTCCCAATTTGACGTCACTTCCTCGACGGAGTCGCAATCTCACCTTTAAAAAAGTTGGAAATTATTGATTGTCCCCTCTTACGGCAAAGATGTGAGAGGCAAACAGGTGAAGATTGGCCATCATAGCTCATGTCCCATACATGTATGTGGATGGTCTGATCAACCAAGAAGAAACAATTTCTTTAGGTATGCATCTATCTATCTATCTATCTTTTCATCCCAAATTAAAAACCAACCACTGGTTTTTGAGGGTTTTGATATTTTGGACAACTTCTAAAACTATTCAACTTCTTTCTTATGTAGAACTAAGCCATTTTAAAACTCTCTCTTTTCTTCTTTTTCTTTTTCCTATCTATAAAATGTTAATTAGACACTTGATTTCTTCACAAAGTTATTTGAACTAGAAAGATTAGGATAATGTAATCCTTCCCTTTATACATACATACATACATACATACATACATACATACATACATACATACATATATATGTATGTATGTATGTTAAAATTTTAATTATTTGTATCTTTGTACATAAGACCATAATATGTGTGTGTATGGTTGCTTCTTAATAATTGCAGAATCAGAATCAGAGTCAAAGTCAGTTTGTTAACGCTTAGAGAGGACATAATCTAGGTCTACCATTGCAGGAATTAGCTTATTTTGCAGGTATTTCATTGGTTGATTCTCTTTTGTTCATTTAAAAGTCTATCATTTGTTCTTCGATTCTTTGGTTTCTTAAATTCTCTCTTTTGTTGAGGAAGTAACATATTTTATTTTAATGAGGTGATTAAATGAAAAATTATTGTTTGCTTCATCACATGTCGAATTGTTAATGTAAGACTGACTTTGAAGTCAAAGAAGAATGAGAGAATGACTGAATGAGTCTAATTTGTTCATTCATGCACAAATTCAAATGTAGATTGGATTGAATTTTATATGTTACTCGATTAAAATTTACCAATGAAGGTTTTCCTTTTTGCTTGAATCCCAATTAAGATTAGAGGATACTGCTACTTTACCCATTTTTATATAATAGGTTGTTACACTCAAAACAACACCCAAGTTTTAGAACTTTTGGTTTTTCCAGTGGTTGGTAATTTGGCACTTTCTCTCTCTTCTAAAGCCGTGGCCCTTGGTTTTGAATTTGGCCGTGGAGTCCTATGTGAACATGAGGCAGCAAACATGAGTATAGGAGGGAAAGAGTTGAATCTGATGGTGTCTTTAACTACTTCAGGTATTTGTTTTTTTATGAAGAACCGAACACCAATTTTCTTGTTCTTGTTTCTTCTTCATCATCTTTGCATTTTCAGTTTTGATATTTTGAAGCTTCTCAATCAATTGATATCTCACGCAGAACAAATTAAGGCAACAACTAACCTGGCGCAAAATTTGGACTCTATTCAAAACTTTCTGGCCCTGAAATTGTGCAACAAGTCATGGACTCAGTGGTTATCATCTATTTGCTTTATATTATTTGGGAAATTTCTTTCTGTTTTGTTTCCCTTTTGTATGTGCAAAGGACTGTTGCTACTTATATGATCTCATCACATAAACGGAGAAGAAAGGATAACATTTGTAATCGTTGTACGTAAAACTTCTTTGATGTCATGAGGTGATGTTCTTTGTTTCATTTCTAACAATTGTAGAAATGGAGAAAATCTTTTGACACTTTAAGGGAGTATCTACCCTACCAACTAAGACTGCAGGAATTAACTTATTATAATGTATTCAGTTAGGTCAAGTTTTTTCCTTTATATTATAAGCTTTTGACATGTTCTTGTATTTGCTAAATATTGATTTACACATGGTCATTTGGGTAATTAGTAATAGTAACTAACTAATGACTTATGTAGTTTATGCGGTGAGATAATAAGGCCGAATAATATCTTCTTTTCCCAAATGTTTTTGGAGAATTTGTTTTTTGTCAAAAGCATAAAATGAGATCGAGTCCAATAGGTTTATTTAGTCTAGCGTGCCTATACATGCTCACAAATCCTACAGTATATGTAACAAAACAATTCTCCATCATTCCATTTCTTATCTCTTTATTTGAAAAAATATAAAATTTCCAATTATATTCTGGACATGTTCTAAAATTCCAGATAAAACCTTGGTAATCTGTCAACTTTGTTACTTTTTTTTATTTTTATTTTCCTACTTTTATAAGCCAAGTCACTTAAAAACCTTTTTTCCCTAGTGGTTTAATCTTTTGGATCTTGTGGCACCTGCCACTGCTACAGCCTCTACCTCATCTCCAAATATATCAAGGTGAAATATTCTTATCATTTTTATTGTGCCTTAGCTTCTTATTGTTGTCCTCCCAAAAAAAGAAGTTCTTTCTTTGGTAAATTCAATAATTGTTTTTGTTGTTCTTGTGCTGAAAATGTTTTATTTTTGCAGATACTTCATAACTTCCATTATTGTATGAATGAAAACGGAGCATCCAATTACCTTGTAGGAATTAGCTTGTTATTCCAGGTATGCTTTCAGATTTTTTTTTGGGTGTGTTCCCTGTTATGTATTTATCTTTAAATTTTTCTCCAAAATTTCAAACAGAATGGTAGAATATCCTCTTTTTTCTTACTTCTTTACCTACTATTTTATGATGGTTTATTAATGCTGAAAACTTGAACTCGAAAACTTGTATTCACATGCACTAGAATCCTGTTCGTCTAGTCTAGGAAGATTTCAAGCTGAAAGAGAAATAACACAAAGAAAGAACAAAAAGGGGCAGAAAAGTATCATCAAGCGTATTAGAAAAAATCGATTTTCCACTAAGAACACAATTAATTGGAGTTGTGCTAATGATAGGAGTGTCTGTTTCATGTTATAGTTTCAGTTTTCTAATAATATTCCCTCTTTTGCAGTTGGGATGAAGGTCACTTCAACAATTTCTTTGAAGTAAGTGCAAAGTGTGAAGTTGATCCTATCTTTGTGTACTATAGAGAGTAAAGAAAAGGGAGAATTTTGGTTGAATTCCACTTTGAGGAGTACGTTGTCTTTCACCTGAATTCTCCTGTTACATTTTGTTGTTGTAAGTTATAATCTTGGAATTTTCCTTATACAAATATTGCTGCTTGGTGAAGTTATTAATCAAGGAAGAATTGGTGATTGAAGCTTTGTCCTATTGTATTCTCTCTAGAAGCAAGTTTTGAGAAGCCTTCAGAAAAGGCAAATTTGAGTTCAAATAAAAGCTGGTATGCAACTTTACATATTTCTCACAACAATTGAAGTTAAATCCAACTAATTCTTGCCACTTTAAGTGTGAATGTATGCCTTCCAAATCTTGTCGATAGTTAACTCCTTTTACCTCTTGCCAGTTTCAGTTTCAGCTCCCAATGTTACACTCATCCTTTGCCCATATGTTTGCTGGAGTTCTCTTGGATTTTTTTTGGCCCAACTTAATTCGGTAAGCTTAGTCATTTATTACTTCAAGGTTTTTTGTTGGTTTATTCTTCTTTTTTTCTTGTTGTGAAGACTGTTGTATTATATTTTGTAGGTAAGATACTTGGAGCCTCTGTTCTCATTTTGCAGACTAATTGTTTCAATGTTGGATAGCTGTTCTTTTGGGTTATTAGAGTGCAAAATAGAGGTAGCTATAAAATTTTAAGTAAATGATACAAGTATGCTGTTATTGATTAGTATTTAATATGATATTTTAACCATTGTTTCCTCTGTAGATGGCGGTTCCATTGAGCACACAACTTGTCTCAGCTCCTTTTCCATGAGAGGTGAGCCTACATGTTTCTTTTTTGTAAAATTGACAGTTCCTTTATATTTTTAAATATCTAATATTCAAATTTTAGACTCTATTCTTTAACCAGTTTATTATGGAAAAACTCCCTTGTTTCCTTTCATTGTGGGGTGAAAGTTGTTTGCATGCATGATCATATCTCTAGCTATTTGAAGAAAACAAAATGTTTCTCTAACTCCCTGATTCTTTGTCAGGGATATCAGCCATTATATGGTTGTGAAGTTAACCATTGGAGGGTCATCAAAAGGGGATTAGTCAACATTAATACAGAGCAAATTTTGTATTAAGTCTAGAATTTGACCTATTACAAGGAAGATGGTTAAGATCACTCATGATAATGTGGATTGGTCATTTGTCCTTCTTTGGAAAAGTATTAGTCATCTTCAACAGTAGCGCCAGAGAATGAGAACAGTTGAACAGATTCATTCATTTCATCAGGAATGCTGATTTTGCAATTCTCAACTTGTTTAATGTTGCTGTTGGTTAGACTATCAAATATTTCATTTCTTTTTCAAATTGTATGATTTGGGTGGCCAGCTTTGTTCTGCACTTTCGTGTGAACCAGTTTATCAGGCTGTTCTTTGCTACCTGGATTTGATTATAGCTAGGCTGCTCTCCATAGTCCATACTTGTATGTCAATTTATGTTTTGTATTATTATTTTTATATGGTGAAGGAATATTCCAGAAAGAATTTTTTTTTTTTTTAATAATAAAAATTCAGATTTATACAATGTGTTGTATCATGTATGACTCTAGTTTTACATATGTATTAACACATTCGCTGTAAATGAGACTATTATACGTCTGAAAGTGATACCTTATTGTAGCAATCCTAGTTTCAACTTTTTTTTTTAAAGGATTTTTATGAAATTTTTTAAAAGAGAATTTAATAGTATATTAGCATTAAGAAAAAGTTTTTTTTTTAATGGAAATAGGCACTTTTGGACGGTAGGATTAATGGTGACAAAACATGTAAATTTTATGGACTGAATTATAAAAATGAATGATGAGAATAACAATTGAGCAATTAAAAAAATGTTATTTGTATTTTAGCCTAAAATTTTTTGTTGTGTACTATTTTCCTTTTTAACCCATATTATTTAATGATACCAAACTTAAGAAAATGATGACTTGAAATTTGTACATTTCCATTTGAAAGATAATGTATTAAATAACAATCTTCTAAAAAGTTGGATTTTTCAAATAAGGCCAATAGTATAGGACAGAGAGCAATATGTACTAAAGGTTAGGTATTTTTCAACTTGGATTTTTTTTTTTTGAGAATCGCGTCTTAAGAATATATGCTTCCACATAAGTGATACATTTTTTAGGACATGTTTTTTATATGGCACACTTTTAAGTATACTAATAAAACATTATGCCCTTGTCTACACAAGTGCAATTATAATCCTAATACTAAATTTCTCTTAAGAATTATATAAGAAGTTTGCTTACTTTTTAAAAAAGTGCGTGCATCATCTACCATCTTTTTTTTGTTGTTGTTTAATAATAAAAATTGTGATTTATACTTTATGTAACACAAATACATTATGAACTTCTTTGCTCTAAATGAGACTCTATTCCAGTAATGCTTGTTTCAACTTATTTTTATTTATATAGTCTATTTTAGATAAATATAGTTTTTTAATTTTTATTTATATTTTCTAGATATATAGTGAGCATTTGGATCGTGTTTGCGGATCCACATTCACGTTTTTTGTCTTTTTTTTCTTTTCTTTTTTTTCTTCTCCCAGTGCGTGAATAGTAAAATCACATGATTTACTGAGTAGGAGACAAAATTTACTGTTTATGCACTGTTCACATATTGTTTACGGGTCTCACGACACTATTCATATATTAAAAAATTATTTTGTTACCGTGTTTTCAGCTTTTAGTTTTCAGTTTCAGCCTATAGTTGTACTTTTACACAACTTTTCTCCTAGTGTCAGCATCAACAGAACCGTGTGCCACCACCAACCATTCAAAGACAAACTACAAGATTTTGGATTAGAAGATAAATGTGTGTGTGGCTACTCTAAGCTCATCTAATACTCCTGTAAGAAAAACAATGGCTGAAGGAGCTTTGTTCCACCTTGCAGAAAAAGTCCTTGAACTGCTGCGTTCCTTAACTCTCCAAGAGGTCAAACTGGCCTCTAGTGTCAAAACAGAGATTGAAAAACTAACAAACACTGTTACCACAATCCAAGCAGTGATTCTAGATGCAGAAAAGCAGAGTTCTCAAGACCATCAGATCAAAGATTGGCTCAGAAAGCTTAAGGATGTTCTCCATGATGCAGATGACTTGCTGGATGATTTCTCCACTGATGTTTTGCGACAGAAAGTGATGACAAAGAAGGTACGCATTTTCTGTTCAAGTTCTAACCGGCTTACTTTTAGTCCTAAGGTGGGTCATGAAATAAAAGCAATTAGGGAGAGACTAAATGCCATTACAAAAGATAAGGAGGATTTTCATTTTAGTCAAAGCTTCGTTGAGCCACAAGTCATGAATAGGGAAAGGGGAGCTTATTCTTTTGTATTTGAAGAAGTTGTTGGGAGAGAGAATGATAAGGAAGTGATTATAGAAAGTCTTTTTAATGATAATGTTGTAGAGAATATTTCTATCATTCCAATAGTTGGCATTGGAGGATTGGGGAAGACAACCTTAGCTCAGCTAGTATATAATGATGAAAATGTGGACAAAAATTTTGAGCTAAAGCTTTGGATTTGTATCTCTGATATCTTTGATGTAAAACGAATTGTTAAAGAAAGTTTAGAACAATTGACAAAGAGGAAGCATGAAGGAAGCTTTGAGATCTTGGAAAAACAGTTTCGAGAAGGATTTAATGGAAAAAAATACTTGCTTGTCCTGGACGATTTGTGGATTGAGGATAAAAAGAAATGGCTTCTCTTGAGAAATTTGCTAATGGTTGGTGCAAGGGGAAGTAGGATAATCGTGACCACACGCTCAAAAAGGGTAGCATGGATAATAGGGTCAATTTCATGGTATGCTCTAAAAGGCCTACCTATAGAAAAGAGTTGGAGCTTGTTTGTAAAAATGGCATTTGAACAAGGCCAACTGCTAGAACACCAAGCCTTTATAAGCATAGGAAAAGAGATTGTGGAAAAGTGTGGTGGGGTACCTCTCATCGTAAGGACAATAGAAAGCTAGCTACGTTCCAAACCTTCAGAAAATGAATGGCAATCCTTCAAAAACTATTAACTCTCAAAAATAACACAACAAGAAGAATATGATATTTCATTAACACTTAAGTTGAGTTATGATCATCTACCATCACACTTAAAGTAATGCTTTGCTTATTGTAAATTGTTTCCAAAAGATTCCAAAATTGATGTAAAAACACTTATTCATCTTTGGGCAGCGCAAGGTTTTATTAAGTTATCAAATTCAAAGCAATGTATTGAGGATGTTGGCAAAGAGTATTTTATGGTATTACTTTGGAGGTCTTTTTTTCAGGATGTAATAAAAGATGAATTGGGCAATATAGTATTTTGCAAAATGCACGATCTCATGCATGATCTAGCAAATCTTGTGGCTGGGGCAGAAAGTACCATGTTAACTTTAAGTGAGGAACATATTGATGAAAAACTTCGTCATGTATCATTTGATCTTAGGTATTCATTGAGGCAATTCCCAATCCCCATGGTTAAAGGAATGAAAATACGAACAATTCTTGGAGCTAGTGTAGGGCAAGAGTTGAGTAAATTAACTTGTGATGCACTCATTTCAAATCTCAATTATTTACGCACATTAGATTTGAGTAAATTAAAGCTATGTATATTGCCAAATTCAATTGGAGAATTAAAGCATTTACGATATCTTGATCTTTCTGAAAATGAAGATATTGAATTTCTCCCTAATTCCATTACTAAATTGTTGAATTTGCAAACATTAAAACTCAAGTATTGTAAGTCGCTTAGAGAATTACCGAGGGAAATTAAAAATTTTGTCAATCTCAGGCATCTAGATATTTTTGAATGTCAAAGATTGACTCATATGCCCCTTGGACTTGAACTTTGTACTTCTCTTGAGATACTACCACTTTTTGTTGTAAGCAAGGCTAAGTGTAGTGGATTGAGTGAATTGAAGGAGTTAAGTAATTTGGGAGGAAGCCTAAGTATTAACAATTTGGGACATGGAAAAGATGACATGCTGGAGCTGGAATGTGAAGCTGCAAAACTGAAGGAGAAACAACAACTTCAACAATTGAAATTATGGTGGGACTCAAGGTGGGCTGAAAATAATTTAAGTTATGATGAAATGTCACTAGAAAAGCTCCAACCACATCCAAATCTTAAAGCTTTGAAGTTGTGGTTTTATATGGGTGTGATAATTCCAAGTTGGGTTTCTTCGCTCACTAATATTGTTGATTTGGAATTCTATAGAAACAGAAACTTGCAACACCTCCCACCATTAAATCAACTACCATTAGTAAAGCACTTGGTTCCTCAAAAACAACATTCTTCCCATCCTTATCTTCTCTCATAATGTATGAATGCCCAAATTTGAAGGGTTGGTGGTGGAAAGTTGATGGTAATGAGCCAGGCCATCTTTTACTACCCTCATTTCCTCGTCTTTCTTTTTTAAAGATTACCGAATGCCCTCACATGTGCTCCATGCCCCTGTTTCCATATCTCAAAGAAGGGCTTGTATTAGATACAACTAGCTTGAAGGCATTTCAGCAGACAATGAATATGGGAGCAACACAGAGTCCATCAACAACAGCAACGACATCAACCTCCGCAACATTAGAAGAGGTTAACGATTTAGAATCTCTTCCAGAGGAGAAGTGTTTACGAAACCTCGTTTCTCTCCGAAAACTCTTCATTTACAACTGTAATGGACTCAGGTCTCTCCCTTGTAAAGGTATTCAACATCTCACCTCACTTCAAGAGATGGAAATCATGTACTGCAATGAGCTTGCGCTACTAAACGATGAAGATGATGGCATGCAATGGCAAGGCCTTAGGAGCCTCCGTTTTCTTCATTTAGAGAGAATTCCAAAATTGGTATCTCTGCCAGATGGGCTTCAACATGTTACCACTCTCAAATATCTCAAAATTATTAATTGTCCTAATTTGATGGCTTTACCAGTGTGGATAGGCAACCTCACATCACTAACAAAACTTGAAATTGACAAATGTCCGGAATTAACATCACTACCTCAAGGGATTCACAAGCTCACTGTCTTACAAGAAATAATAATTACTGAGTGTCCCCTCTTACAACAAAGATGCCAGAGGCAAACAGGAGAAGATTGGCCCAACATTGCTCATGTCCGATACGTGTATGTGGATAATAAAGCAACACAAAACTTCTTAAGGTATGGATCTATCTTTTTAACCCCAAAATTTGAACCCTATTCAAAACTGCAATCATGGGTCAAGAACACAGTGGTAAATCATTTAATATATATATATTTGAAATTTCTTTGCTTTTTCATCCACCTAAACTTTAATTATATACATGATTTCTTCAAAATACTAGAAGAAAAAGGATATTTAAATTAATTCATTTATAAAAGTTTCAAATGTATTTACGTTAAATACTTTTATTATTATTTTATGAATCTACATGGTGTGAAGACTTACTTTTATAGTCAAATAAGAAAGAGAGAATGATTGAATGAGTTCAATTTGTTCATACATGCACAATTTCAAAAGTAGATTGGACTGAATTTTTATAAGTCAGGTTGCTAATGCTTAAACATGACTGTAGGAACTTTTTATTTTCCAATGGTTGAATCTTTTGGACCTAGTTGCACCTTCTACTGCTGCAGCCTCTACCTCATCTCCAAATACATCAGAGGTAAAATATTCTCATGATTTTATTGTGCTTAGCTTCATATATATTGTTTTCTGGCCAAAAAGAAAAGTTCCTTTTTCTTTCTTTGGCAAACACAATAACAAAAATTTTGTTCTTGTGCTGAAATGTTCCATTTTATGGTGGATGCTTCATAACTTCCATTGTATGCAGTCTCTGATGCTTCAATTTTTATGTGGCTGGTTCTTAACATTTGGTTGTGCTATCTCTATGAAAATTGGGCAACAATGCAGAGGGGGCCAGCACACACAGGGTATGGAGGATTCTGTGATGGATGAATGAAGTGTATAAAGTTTTTAGGCCAAAGAGAAGCAGTTTGATTAAATGTCCCAAAAGTGGAGTAATTTGCTGCAAAGTGATGCAGAGGTAAAAGAAAATTCTGGCCATTTAATTATTCTTACCTTATCATTTTTGTGCTAATTGCCAAAAGATTATGTAGGAACCAATATCAACAATCTTCCTCTAGATCATCTTGATAGTGAATTAAATACAATATGCCTCTCATGAATCTATTTTTGATGGACGTAAGACAAAATAGATTCTTGTTCTTCAATTGTTTTCCTTGTTGTAAGACTATTGCATTGTAGGGAAGATACTTATGGCCTGTTTGGATGTAAAAAAAAGGAGGGGAAGTAGAGTATAGGGAGAGAGAGTAATTCAATTATCTTGTTTGGAAGTTTTTTTTAAAGAAGGAGGGGGAGGGATTTCAACTACCTCTAACCCCTCATTTTTAATTCCCCCAAATTGGAGAGATTTGGAGGGAGAGTAGAGCACATGAATTATTAAAGAGGTAAATTACCTAATTTACCCTTATTATATTAAAAAAATTACAATGTTTTGTAACGTGAAAAAAAAAAAAAAAAAAAAAAATCTGTAACCCACAAGCTCTCTCAGCTCTCTCAGCCAAAATCAAGCTCTCTCAGTTCTGTAACCCACAAATTTCTCTCTAGCTCTCTCAGCTCTCTCAGCTTACGCTGGCTCTCTCCCTCTCTCACGACTTCTTCACTCTTGGACTGTCTTTCACTCTTCTCTCTCACGCCTAGCATTCTCTCACAAAGGTAAACTCTATTTTAATTTATGTTTCATGGGTTTCTTTTAAGTTGAATTAAATAACTATGTTCTTAAAATTATAATTTTATTGGGTAATTTCTTATTAATTGTGATTTTATGGGGTAATAACATGTTATTTGTGGGTGGGTTTCGGATCTGAGGGCTTTTTTTCTTAAATTTTAAAGTTTCAAAGTATTGCTCATAACGTGTTTGATAAAATGCTTGAGTGAGTCTAGATTGTGAACTTACATAAATTTGTATATTGTAGCTATATGTGGATTTGTGTTTCTTGTTTATTTTTATCTAAACACTTGCAATCCTTTTAGTTTGTGATATATGGATGAACTATGGTTAAACCTAGGCTTTGTGATTGTTTATTTTGTGTAAGTTTGATTTTATGGTCAGTTTTTTTATTATTGGTCTGTGTTTGTGATTTTTATTAGGTAATTTCTTGTTTTTTGTGAATGGGTTTCTGATTTGGGGGTTTCTTTTTTTTTTTTTACTAGAATTTTAAAGTTTCAAAGAGTTGCTCACAATGTGTTTGATAAATTGCTTGTTTGATTGTGTATGATCAAACTCACATGAGTTTGTGCAGCATCTCACTGTGTACTTGTCTCTCTCTTTGCTTTTTATTTTTATTTTTATTTTTTTTATATGTCATCGTGAAGGAATCTAATGATTGAAACTAAACAATGAGTTGTCAGGAGTTACTCAACATCATGAAAGATTTTCATATGGTTAGATTGTGCCCTGCTCTATATAATTAATGGCATATAAAACACAACCTGAGATCTGCCAGGCTTATTCAATTTCTTCTGTTCCTTACTCTGTTTACTTCTAGGTTCGGCACTTCCTACTCGCTTTTTGGCTTTATATATTATGGAGATAATTATGTTGTTGTTTGATTGATAGGATATGCAAATTATTTTATGTGGATTAATATTTTTGTTTGCATTTCAACTGCTAGCTTATCAGGCTGTCTTTGAAAGTAGTATATATTGGTACTACTGTTTTGCAAATACTGTTTCTGTTTGTGAGAGTTCTTGTTTGGATACTAGTACTGTTTTGGTGCGTATACACATTTTGATTATTTGGTGGTCATCTGTTAGTGTATGGTGTAGTTCTAATAGGAGCAATTTTCAAATCAAAAGTTAGTCATGTTTCTCCAATTTGTTTTACTGGTAGATGCTAACATATTAGGGAAATAGTTTTGTTAAGACTATGTTAGCACACACTAATATCATTCCTGCTGTTTCTGAATTATGTCATTCACTTTTTGGCTTTAATTAATGTCAGCAGTTGGGAAGGGTTAGTATATTTCCAATCTTTTCAAAAATAAAAAGGGAAAAAATTATTTCTTTTTTACATTAAAGTATTCTTCCAAATAAAGTAAAAAAAAAAAAAAAAAGTATCCATCCAAATTTCTACCTAAAAGTTTCGTGAAAATTTTAAATATCTCCTTCTAATCCCAAATTTTGGCAAAAAGGATATTGTCCAAGCACAAACTAACACTTGTACGATGTGTGTATACTTTTGGCATGTTGGAAAGTTTGGATTGTATTGCAAATGTTGATGTTGGAGTATTGAGAAGAATGTAAAGATAGAGCCAAGCATGGGGGGCTGTAGGCAAGGAAAAGTTCAATGTCTTTTGGTGATTTTAGTTCCAATGCTGATTTAGTTTAATTACATCTTTCTATGGAGCTAAGATGGCAAATCTAAATTAAGGTTTTTTTTTTTTTTTTTGCTAGGTTCCTAAGACAGGTCTAAACACAACATTTCAAGGTGGCTTGTTAAAGGATGTAGCTGAAAGCGTTATAAAGTGGGCGAGGGTAATCTACACAAGATAAGATTAATGTCATTGCCGTCTTGTAGTTGACTATCTTAAAACCAATCTATTATTCTATAGGATGGCCTGGAAAGGAGAGGCATTGGGGAATCAATGTACTTGAATGAGCTAGCAGAGGATGTTATAACAGGTAACTAATCTGTAAAGCATTTATGTATTCTTTTCTAGTTTGAAAATACGCTATACATGCATGATTTTCTTAATTAATGCAGGTGTGACACCAGCTGAGAAGCTTGCACAGATGTATAATGAAAAGTGGGGAAAAAATGTTTATCCTGTGTTTGAGGAGCTACGCTACTAAGTTGAACTTGATTCTCATGACAAAATGCCTTTTTTTTGTGTAACTTTCTTGTTCATGTTCTAAATTACTTTTCCTAAATTGTTATGTTTCTATATTGCAAGAATAAATAATGACAGATATCATTCTGGATTTTTTTATTATTATAAAGAATCTCTAATTTAAGAGATTTATCAGTGCAAGCCTGGATTTGTAATGTTCTGAGTTGTTACAAGAATTTGGATCAAGACATGATGAACTATGTCCAAGCTATTTTCACCTACCTTTGGACTATCTGGAATCACAGGAACCTTGTTTTACATGAGGGCAATGATCCTAATCTGATGGAAGTTATTCTAACTGTTCAAAATTTCATATGCAGGTTTCAGGTGGCTTTTAGCAGCTCAAGCATGCAGAGAAGAAGACCTGTGGAGCATCCTTGTGCATACCAGAACCTTGAAGGACCTTGGGATTTGTTGATCAGAATTGCTAGCATCAGGAAAAGGAAATCCAGTAGAGTTGCCTATGCTTATGAAGCCATTAATCTCCCAGGAATTGCCATTTTCTAGGGTGGTATTAGTTGTGCAGAAGTCAATACTTATGCAGCATTGCAGGAAGCACTTGTGGAGGCAGCCTTAAAAGCTAAGAGATTGGGTTTCTGCAGAATTTTGTTTTCGTGTAGCAACAGTAGGGTAGTACAGGCTTGTAACTGTTTACGCTTTAATAGCTGGCAGGATATGGTGATGGTTGCAGATCTTAGATCTTTAAAATAGCAGGGTGTTAGTTGTAAAGCCTTGCATGTTCCTAGATCCATTTTGGACTCAGTTTATTGTATAGCTGATCTAGCTGCTACCATCCCAGGAAATCATAGCTGGATTACTCCAGAACTTGTGTATTGTCTTTGTTTTATTGGTATCAAAAAAAAAAAAAAAAAAAAAAAAAGAACTTCTGACTTTAAAGTAAATTATTCTCCCAACTCAGTTCATAGAATGGGAAATATTATACTTTGTCTGCTTACGTTCATCTTTTATGCTTTTCACATCTGAGTGAAGCTATGTTGACCTCATTGTTGCTTTTTTTTTTTTTTTTTTTTTTTTTTTTTATATTATTTTTTTTTATGAACGATTCAAGTGAGATTTTGCTTTATTAATTAGATGGACAAAGCATTCTCAATGGGCTCTATGTTTGGCAAATTCCAGTATCTCACGTCATGATTCAAAGTGGCATTGGTTCCTAAACGGATAAGTATGGTCATGAAAAAAAAAGTTTCATGTGTGAAATTCTACATTTTTTTGAGAAATTATTGTCATTTGTTTTGGTTGAAATTTGTGTGCTATTGCTTAGTAGTTAGCAGGGATATTCTCTTGAGAATTTTGAGTTGCTTTCTTTTCTGAATAGTAAGTGGGCAAACATTTAAATGAAAGAAACACTCAAAATTCAATATTTTGTTGGTTTTTTCAATAAACAAACAAACCAAACATATTTTTCTTATTTTAATTATTATCAATTAAGGATGGTTTTTTTTAGTAAAATAAAAAATGAGAAAAAATATTTAATCATAGACCAATGTTGATTATTTAATTCACATCAGAAAAAAAAAAATAAAAAAAAAATATTGCATGCTATAGTCATAATTATTTAATCTAACAAATTAATCATAGACCAATGTTGCAAGTCCATTTTCAAATAAGGGTAAATTTGTCTATTTAAATCATTTCCTCTCCTCTCCCTTCTAATTTTTAAAACATCCAAACAAGGTGGAGGATAATCATTCCCCTCTACTCTCCTCTCCACTACTCTCCTTCCCTCTACTCCCCTCTACTCTCCTCCCTCTCTAAACTTCCAAACAAGCCATTAGAACCTCTGTTCTTGTTTTGTAGACCAATTGCTTTAATTTTTGACAACCATTATTTGAGTAAAACGAAAAGATTTAGCGGATATTGATTAGTGCATAATATGATATTTAAACTGTTTTTTCCTCTATAGATGATGACGGTTCCATTGAGCACACAACAGGTCTCTTTGTGTTAAAATGAACAGTTCTCTATATTTTTAAATATTTATTATTTGTATATTGGACTCTCTTTTTATTTTATTATTATAATTATTATGACAAAATCCATTGTTTCCATTTATGACCATATATGTAGATGTTTGAAGATAACATGTTTCTCTAACTCGTTTCTTATTCTTTGTCAGGGATAAAAGCCATAATATGGCTGTGAAGTTCACCATTGGATGGCCATCAAAGGGAAATTATACAACATTAAGTATACATAGAGCAATTTTGTATTAAACATTAAGTGTATTAATCGTTAACCCGTGCGCTGCATGGGAAATTAAAAAAAAAAAAAAGATCATCAAGCATTGTCATTTCCACCTTCATGTATGTATTTTGAATTGATATTAGTTGCATTGGAAACTACAAATAAAATATAAAATAAAATACTAATTGTACAAATAAATACCCATATACCTTTTTATGTTCTTTCTAAACTAAAAATAGTACCAACCCAAAATAAGTGAATCGTTGATTCCATAACATCCAAATTGTGGGCAGCACAAAAACATTGAATCAAAGAACACTAAGAAAAGTGTCAAGTGGACTCAGCATTAAAATCACAATTACTTGAATAAACAATTACTTTGAATTATTATCAGAAAGAGGAGAGACATAAAAACTTGATAAGTTTCAAAGATGAAGTTCCTCAGATATATTTTAGTATCAATGTCCAAGTTCAACCCTACGTATAGCAAGCATTAGCAAAGTATCCACGACCTTCCTCCTTTGGAATTCACGAAGCTACTCCAAAGAAAAAATGATAACAATGGTATACCACCCTACACACATATTTACTTTCTTTAAAAATAAAAAAAAATAAAAAAAAATTAAAAGAGAGAGAGAGAGAGAGAGAGAGAGAGAGAGAAGAGGAGAAGAAGCATAAGACAACAAAAAGAAATAAAACCTAACTTATATAATTGCATAGTTTAAATCAATAAATTTGTTTGAATCATTAAAATTCACCTTCATATTTACCTTAGAAGACCACATGCGAGGGATCTAACAATATCAAAGATATTTATTCACCAAAAAGAACAATAACTCAAGGAACTATAGATTGGAGAGGGGAAAAGTAGGAGACTATTATACTGCAATGAATATGAACAAAAATCATGTACCAAAAACATGCAATTATAAAGAACACAACCTCCAACGCATGCTTAAATATTGCAAGAAGCACATAACCCCATTTTCATATCCTATCATCTCATGAGAAAAAGATTAACAAATGCAAATGTAACCAAACCTAAACCAACAAATTCTAGCCCATGTATGCACAAAATACAATGACGCTATTAGTTGAGAATTATGACAATTCAAATTAAAAATGAAAAGAAAAACAATTAACCAAAGTAAAAGCCTAGATTTCCCAAAAGGTGCTCATCAAAATCGTAGAAACCATTGGCAATTTAGGGCCCTACATCATTCAAATTAAAAAACCCAAAATTGTCCCCACATAAAAACGCTAAACACGATCACAAAATAAAAACTCATAAACAATTTCATCTAGAATAAGGAAAATTTTTTATTTCAATTTCAATTCACAAATTAAACAACAAAACTATATTAGAGGAAGAAAAAGAATTGAAACAAAAACATGCAAAGAGACTACCTAGATGTTCATGGCCTTATTGCTGGACTCAAATTAGCTTCTTGCACAGAGAAGTTTCTAAAATTTTCACGCTGCTCCATTACCATAAAGTTGCCAAATTCAACACACAATTCTAACTTCAAAATTTATGTATTAAACCCCCTATAACTTGCTCACAATATACCAAAATTCTTTCATTAAACCAAATTATACCTTTTAGTAAAGTACATACATAGTAGTACATTCTTTTGGTGCTAATTAAAAACAACATATAAAATAAAAAATTAATTAAAACAAAGGAGGAAAAAAAATTCAAATACAACAATTAAATTAAGCTCATCTATCTATATATATTCTATATCTATATATTATTTAAAACTGAAGCGTAGCATTTAATATTGCTACGCTCATGTTGAGCCACGTCATCATTTTTCATTTCCAATTTTTCTTATATATTTTTTTAAACATTTTCTCATTAAAGGTGACTTAAAAACTCCATTATTTAAAAATTAAAATATCTTTTAACCATTATTTTTATTATTAATTTTCCAAAACTCTCCCTCCTTTTTACCTCTTCATCTCCCCACTACTTTTTACCTTGATATCATTCTTTCTCTACCTTTTTATCTTCCTTTATTTTGACTCTTCTTATTCTCAACATCTTACTATAAATTTGACATTTTTTTTTCATTATATGCATAGTTTTCTCACACAAAAAATGTTACTTCTCTCTCTCTCTCTTTCTCTCTTTCTCTCTCTCTCTCAATTTGTTTTTCATTTTTTGTTTGATTTTTTTATTTTTATTGCATCAATTCTTTAGGTTGATGAATTTTTTGTTAATTAGAATTCTGCTTTGGGTTGATACAATTTAGTTTTGTGTTTTAAGTTGTTATCTTTTATGTTCTCTTTAATTAAATATTATCCTACTGCATTATACATAAAGTATATAATAATATAATGTTATTATATTACATAGAATAACTTGGATAACTTGATGTTTATTACTATATATTTTATTTTTACTCTTTTTTCCTCTCATCATATTTTATTCAACATTTAAATCCAATCACATCCTCCACACTATTAAATTATGTAGCTCAAATCAAGAAAATGGCTAAACACAAACTTGCCTTCATTTACCATACATTGGGGAATCAAAATATTTGTGTGATAAAGGATCATATAATTTATAATTTAGATAGCACCCTTTGAATGTATATAGGCCCATAAATTGAGCAATTTGTAGACTTAAAAGGCTATTGAGAATGAACTTTTTGAATCAAGTCTAAAAAGAATATGAACTACTATATATTACAAAAAGCTGAAGTGTAGCATTTAATGTTGTTACGTTCACGTTGAGCCACATCAGCAGCCACGTTATCATTTGTTGTTTCTAATTTTTCTTATATATTTTTTTAAACATTTTCTCATTAAAGGTGACTTAAAAACTCCATTATTTAAAAATTATAATATCTTTTAACCATTATTTTTATTATTAATTTTCCAAAACTCTCCCTCCCTTTTACCTCTTCATCTCCCCACTACTTTTTGCTTTAATATCATTTTTTCTATCTTTTTATCTTCCTTTTTACTTTCCTTTATTTTGACTCTTCTTATTCTCAACATCTTACTATAAATTTGACATTTTCTTTTTCACTCTATGCATAGTTTTCTCACACAAAAAATGTTACTTATCTCTCTCTCTCCCTCTCTCTCTCTCTCTCTCTCTCTCTCTCTCACAATTTGTTTTTCATTTTTTGTTTGATTTTTTTTTTTATTGCATCAATTCTTTAGGTTGATGAATTTTTGTGTTAATTAGAATTCTACTTTGGTTTGATACAATTTAGTTTTGTGTTTTAAGTTGTTATCTTTTATGTTCTCTTTGATTAAATATTATTTTACTGCATTATACATATAGTATATAATAATATAATGTTATTATATTACATAGAATAACTTGGATAACTTGATGTTTATTACTATATATTTTATTTTTACTCTTTTTCCCTCTCATCATATTCTATTCAACATTTAAATCCAATCACATCCTATTCAACATTTAAATCTAATCACATCCTACATACTATTAAATTATGCAGTTCAAATAAAAAAAATGGCTAGACACAAACTTGCCTTCCTTTACCATACATTGGGGGAATCAAAATATTTGTGTGATAAAGGATCATATAATTTATAATTTAGATAGCACCCTTTGAATGTGTCTAGGCCCATAGATTGAGCAATTTGTAGACTTAAAAGGCTATTGAGAATGAACTTTTTGAATCAAGTCTAAAAAAAAAATGAACTACTATATATCATTTAGATAAAAACTTTTATCATAGATACATTAATATATTTTTTGCCACAAATTTAAATCACGCAAACTTAATAATTTTATATTATGTGTTAGTATCGTCTCTGCTTCTTCTTCTTCTGCTTCTCAAAAATATTATGTATCATCTTTAAAGGATGCCAACAATATTGATCTTATGGGAAAAGTTACATAAATATTGAGAAAAAAATGTTTTTTAAATATTTAAATCTTTCTGTTTTTCATATCACTGACGTGTTTTACAACTACCACATGTGTTAACTTAAAGTCTTAATATTCTTAAGTTGTTTCAGCAAAAAGAAAAAAAAAAGAAAAAGAAAAAAAAACGGTTGTCATAAAAGAGGAGTTCATGTAAAGTTTTTTGGCAAAATGAAATATCTGTTTTTTAAGGCCACCAAACTTGATAATTTGCAAATAATGGAACCACTCACAACAATATTGGCATAGTTATATAGTTCCAGCTAAAGCAATTGTGTATACTTTTAGTCTTCCAAAAACACACATCTACTAGTGGTTAAACGTTCATTTTGGGTAATTTTAACTTTTCATATAATTTTACCTTTACATATTCATCTATTTTAATTTAGATTTTAAAAAAAAAATTTAATTTAGATATTTATAAGTAAACAATGAAATAATGATTCATGAATAATAATAATAAAAATTATCTATACATATTTATCTTGTGTGGATGTAACTTTTCATATAATTTTGTATTTATATATTCATCTACTTTAATTTAGATGTTTATAACTTAATAATGAAATCTATAAAGAAGGTAATTAAAACAATCGTATTTCTACAATTCAAAAAGTCACAATTTCTTTTTTCTAAAAAAGGCCTTTTACATTTCCTTGGAATTATTTTTAAATTTTTTTTATAAAACCTTTGACATACCAATAACCTAACCACTTCATACATTATTAAAAAAATTTAAGGCTCATTATTACTTCCGTTAATATATTATGGATATCTTAATTGATTGAGACCAAACTAGAGAAATGCCTTTCATATTTCCTTAAAAATTCAGAAGGAAGAAAAAAAAGAAAATCTTTGACATACCACTAGTGTAACTACATCTATAACTATTTAAACCATCCATGTTATCTATTTCTTATTGATAACCATAATTTACAACTAGCAAAGGAAGAAAATAAGAAACGAAATCAAACATCAATTAATAACCGTTATTTGGAAAATAAAAAGGTGGTCAAGAGGAGTTACCATGGCTTTTGAGTGGAGTTGTGGTGTGCCTTTGTGTTAGAACCCCTTTCCCTCTCCCTTGTGTGTGTGTGTTTGTTTCTCAAAAAAAAAAAAAAAGGTAATTGTTCCACATTGCTTAAGAGAGTGTGTTGTGTGTAATATAACTTGCCCCACCCTCCCTTAAAAGTTACCATAACTTTTAAGTGGAGTTGTGGTGTGCTTTTGTGTTAGAACCTCTTTCCCTCTCCCTTGTGTGTGTGTGTGTGTGTTTGTTTCTCAAAAAAAGGAATGGGTAATTATCCCACATTACTTAAGAGAGTATATTGTGTGTAGTATAATTTGCCCCACCCTCCCTTAAAAGTTGTCATGCCTTTTGAGTGGAGTTGTGGCATGCCTTTGTGTTAGAACCCCTTCCCTCTCCCTTTTGTGTGTGTGTTTGTTTCTCAAAAAAGAAATAAAATAGAGATGGTCATACAAAGGACATTGAAAACTATTATATTCACTTAATTAAATCAATAATCAACAATTAAATATAATAATACAAAATTTAAACTTAAAACTAATCAAACTCTAACTAGGGAAGTTATATATAATCATAATCTTCATACACCATGAATTAAAAAAGTTTAATGAATAGTTCTACCTTTTATGTATGATAATGATAAAAAAAAACGTTATAGACAAGATATGAAAAATATGATAAAACTATTTTTTAAAAAAAACTATTTATAAAGTCTAGGGACTAAAATAATATTTTATCTAAAAAATTATCACGCAATGCGCGAGTCTGCGACTAGTAATACTAAAAACTGAAGTGTAACATTTAATGTTGTCACGCTCATATTGAGCCACATCATTACCCTTCTTTTTTCTAAATTTTTTTTCATAATTTTAATATACTATTAAAAAGAAATTATTCTCAACCCAATTTCCACTTTAAAGCCCAATCTTTATTAATATTATTATATATTACGGTTAATGCTGACCAACATAAAGCCTCAACCAAGCTAAATAGCCTTTAATTCTAACCCCTTTCTGTCTTCTGGTCTTTTAGGCTTACAAAAATTCAAAACTTCAGCTTTCTAACTGCCTTTCTGTCTTTCACAATTTCAAAACTTCACAACTTCAGCTTTCTAGCGCCAAACTCTCTCTCTCTTCCCTCCTTGGTCTCTTCCTCTCCTCATTTAACCGAATCACTCCTTCATACATGTTCAATTGCCACCATACTAAAGAAAAAAAAAATCAAGGTCCATATTAGGTACACATTATCCCTTCTTTTTGTAATTAATATTTTGCTATTCTTTCAACTAATTGAGCATTAATTCAGACCTTCTTCAAATCTATCTTGATTAGTGGTGATTCATCCTATTCCTGATCAAGAGGTTTTTCAAAATGTTCAATTGTTGCCTATTGGAAATAGAACACCCACTGCTTTATTTTTTGTGTGTATATATATATATATATATATATATCTGCAATCTCTCTTCCTGCATAGATAAAGAGTCTATCAGCCTAACCTCTACCATTGCAGAATCCAATCCTTCCCACCAAGAAACCCCCACGAAATTATCAGATTTGAAGCCATGGATATTTGTCATGGGGCTCTCAGCAAACAAACAGACCCAAATAAAAAACACAAAAACAAAAGCTTTTAGAATCAAAGCCCTTAAACCTCCAAACCAAAACGTTGTCAATGTTAAAGAAGTCCTTGAACAATTTGTAAACATGGTTTTAAAACCTGGGCCGGACCATACGGTCCGACCGAGTTAACTGTGAACCATTCACCAAAACGATTCTTTTAACTCATAAAATCGACCTGTGAAAGATAATCAGTGAAATCACCCTATCATAAGCTCATATTAGAGTTTTTTTTTTTTTTTTTTTTTTTTTTTTTTTTTTTTGGGGTACTTACAGCCATTGTTGAAGCTTCAACCATCATGAGATGTTGTCAAACCATGAGGTTGCATTACTATTTCTTCTTATTCTTCTTCTCTGTCTCTCTCACTCTCGCTACGTTTTTGCCATTTTAACAGGTCTTCTTTGCTTGACTATCACAATGAAGGTCAAGTTGTTGCAGATGATGGACGGACAAATGCAAGCCTTTAACCACTTATTTCTTTCTTAAATTGGCTTGGGCTTGTGTTTGTATTGTACTTGATCAATTAATGGATGGGCAAACTAATGTTGGCCCCTCCCAGTTTTTGTAATTTTTTTTTTTTTAATTTCATATATACTAAATGGGGTTGGGCATAATAAAAAAAGTATTGGGTAATCAAATGGGCTAAATATGATTTAAGATAATTTGGATGAAGACTTGCTTAAAATATTGAACTCTAACAAAAAGTTTGAAGATATTAATTTTATATTCATATATATATATATATATATATTGATTGAGAAACTCAATATTTATTAGAATGGTGTTGTTTAAATGTTCTTATTTTGGTCAGCATAGTCATAGATTATCTCTTGAAGCTCTTGTTGATTTGTTTCTTTTTTATTTTTTTAGTTGTTGACTGCTACATTATGTTTAGTTAAGATAGTAAGAGCCTGTATCCTCATTTTCCAGACTATTTGCCTCAATGTCCTAAGTAGAGCCATTGTTTCAGGTTAGTGAAGTGGCAAATAGAGGTAAACTATAATATTTTTGAGTAAAATGATAAAAGCCTATGGAAATTGATTAGTATTTAATATGATATTTTAGTTATTGTTTTCTCTACAGATGACGGTTCAAATAAGCTTGCAATTGGCCTTATAACTCCTTTTTCTATAAGAGGCAAGTCTCCATGTTTCTTTGTGGTAAAATTTGTCTATTTCTTTATATTTTAAGTATCTGAATTTTTCAATTTAGAATTATTTATTTATTATATCTCCTTACAATGTGGGATGAAAAGTTGGTTTAATGCATAGCCATATCTGTAGGTATTTGAAGATAATAACATATTAATCTCTCTTTTGTTATTATTTGTTAGGGATTTCATCCATTATATGGCCATGTAGTCCCCTTTGAATGGTTATCAAATGGAGAATGTAACACTAAACAGACAGGAGGGAAATTTACATCATTCTTGAATCTAGCTATCACAAAGAAGCTGTTAAAGATCACATAATGATTTGGACTGCTCAGTTTTGTCCTTTTGAAGAAGTATTAGTCGTCTTCATCAGATTTGGAAGAGAAATGAGGACAATTGAATAGATCTAGTTCTTTCATCCGAAATGTTGAATTTGCAATTCTCAACATGTTGAAATCTGTTGTCAGCTAAGCTATCAAATATTTCATTACTTCTTCAAATATCATAATCTGGGTGGGCAACTTTGTGTTAGGTTTTAGTGGATCAACTTGTTGGGTTCCTTTTGCAATTATAACTAGGGTGCCCTTTGTGCTCGTATTTCAATTAATGTTTTTAGTGTTTTTTTTACCTTGTGTGAATAGAAACTTTGGAAAGAAATTCTACATGTCTACAAGCTGGAGAAATTTTAGCAAATCAGTCATTTTTATTTTTGTTTCAGTTTTTATTTTTCAAATTCAATGAGCTCCATATTGCACACTTAGTATACACTCCTTTTGAATAGTGTTTTAAATACACAATTATTAGTCATGTGGCCATGTGTTTACACAATGAGTGTGTAGTATATAAGAGTGTGACTATTTTGCATATTATTATGAGACATCCAACGTAACAAATTAACAATAGAAAGCAAAAATTGTGGTAATTGATCTTTCCAAAGAAAACGGTTTTGTAAAATTAATCTCGTACCAGTTAGATTGCAGTGGAACCTACTTTCTCTGCTATTTGGAATCACTATGTATTTGGGTTGTCTTGGCTGTATGAGCTTCGATCAACATAGAAATTAGAGTCTACATCTACCAATTCTAAATAGATAGGCTACACATTGATAATTTGCAGTTTGGTACTGAAACTCTTAAAACTATCCAGTGATGATGTGCTACTACTATACATATTGATAACAACTAAATAGGCCGTACGCATGATTGAAATTTGAGGAAATAAATAATCAAAATGACAAAACAAAAACAAGAAAATAAGAAGGCTTACCAGGTTGATTGTTGAAGATTTTCTAGCCAAAGAAAAAAAAAACCTTGGTAGACTTGAAAGTTGAAAGAAAGCAATCGATGCTACTTGGGTTACCAATGATCCTGGCCTAGCCCAATATCTGTTCACAAATTAGTCAGTCTTGGCCCTTAGAGCATTTGCAACAGTGAAGCTAAAAAGCTATAATGCTATTTTAGCTCCACAAATATTGCAAAACAAGCTCACAGCAGTGGAGTCAAAGCCAAAAGATTTGGCTGATTTGCTACAGTGCACATCTATATATAGATGTGCACTGTAGCGCGCATCTAAAAAAAAATAATAATATTTTAAGCAGCAGCCGATTAAAATAATCGCTCATTCCCCTTTTTTTTTCATTCTTTTATTTTCTATCTCCTTCCGTTCACTCTCAATCTCCTTCTCCCTCACTCTCATCTCCCAAATCACTCCTGCCTCACTCATCACCGTCGCCGCCACAGACCAGCCCAGCCCACGCCGTCCCTCGCCGTCAGCAAAGAACGGAACGGGGCCCGGCTTCACCTCGGCGGAGGCGGTGGCGGCACGGTAAGCCTCCGGTGGCATAACCCCATAAACGACAGAAACATTAACCCCAGCTTTCTCCCAAACGGCACCGTCTTGAAGAACTCGACTTATGCCTCCGCCGCCACCAGGCCTCGACCACACATCTTCCTTAAACTTAGCTCCACCGTCGGCGCCTTCGATTGCTTTGCACACGCTGTCCTGTGCTTTCCTTATAATTTTCTCGAACCGGGATCGGACGGTGGAGGATGAAGATGATGATGATGATGGGGAATCATGGTCGTCGGATTCGCGGAGGAATGTGTTGGGTCGTTCGGTTTCTGGGACTTCTTTTTCGATGGAAACTGCGGATCGAATTGTTGTTGTTGTTGTTGTTTTGAGTGTGAGATTGCGGGTTTGGGTTTTGGAGAAATTGAAGGAGAGTTTGGTGGTGGGTTTTGATTTTGGTGAGGTTGAGGTGAGAGGGAAAAGAGTGAAGTAGGAGGATGAAGATGACGATGAGACAATGGCACTCGCTGTTATTGGTGGTGACATTGGTTTGGTTTGGTTTGGTTTGAATCAAATTTTGATGTAGGAAAATGAATATATATCTGAAGAAGATATAGTAGAGTGTGATGAAGAAATTTATTGAAGAGAGAGAGTTGGGATATTAATATATGATGATATGATATGATAAGGGGGTGTTGTTTACAGTAAACAGTACTGTGGTGATGTTGTGGATGGATGGACTGACTTTTTCACGAGTTTGTTCTTTTTGAGTAAAACTTCAAAAACAACAGGCTGGCCGTTTACCGGCAACATGGAGTAAGTAAAAAAAAGTCGTCGGTGGCGGTGGTGGTGGTGGCGGCGACGACGGCGGTGGAAAAAAAGTCGTCGGCGGCGGTGGTGGAGGTGGCGGCGGTGGTGGCGACGCCGGTGGCAGTGGCGGTTGAAGGTGGTTGTGGTTGTTGTTTATTATATAAGATATATTATTTTATTGTAGTGGATATATTATTTTATTGTAATGGATATATTATTTTATTGTGATGTTTATATTATTTTATTGTGTGGAAAGCTAAAATAGATCCACTGTTGCAGCATGTATGTAGGTAAAATAGATAAAGTAACTTTTGGTGGAGCTAAAAAGCTAAATTTTTAGCTCCACTGCTGTGGATGCTCTTACATAAAATCCTTTAACACTCATATTCTAACATGCGATATGCGTCTACTGACCCCATAAGCACTTGTAGTTACAAACCTTCAAGTGAAACAAGGTCCACCCGCTCCACAATCACAAGGCCCCAAATTCAGTGACCCTGTAACGAATATGGGCCAACTCCAATAAACATTTTTCAATAATTTTTTTATATAAAAATTTATGTTTATATATTTTCAATCATTCTCTTTCTTTTTAGGGTTTTGTTAATGAGGCACTCGATTAGGAGGTTTCAAAGGGTTCCAGCTACATTGCAAAATAGCAAGTTTAACCAAAAAAAAGAAAAAGAAAGAAATTTGCATGCCACGAGTGATCTTTCAATAGACACTCCTGAAATTCTAAGGGAGCTTAGCATTGCCTGTATCACAAAGTGCTGCAATATTGCTTCTCCATGTAAAAAATTTCACTCTTAGATGGATTAGCTTGAAGCCTAGGCTGTAGGTGAAATTTATCCAAAGCATTCTTTAAAACATGGAAAGAGTTAGTGGTAGCTATGATCTCAATTAAGTTATTAACATAGTATATTTGGGCTAAATTCAACTTTTAACACTTGGAAGGACTAAATATTTTCATTACTAGCCCATACAAGTATAGTGAGAGAGAATACTCTTTGTTAATCCATTCATCCCTTCAAAGGAACCTTAGACTTTCATATTGTTCAATGAGAAGGGGGTGTTTGGTACATCATTTCAAACAACAATTTTTAGATGAGAAGGGGGTGTTTGGTACACCATTTCAAACAACAATTTTTAGTTTTTAAACAGTATTACACGTATTTTCACACACTTTTTTACCCACACATATTCCTACACATGTTTTCAAACAATAAAACATATGTTTTTAAGTGTATGTACCAAACACTCCCTAAGTTCAACTACGCATCTTGGGATCAAATATTTTATTTTAGTAAAGACTAGCATGACATTGATTATTAACTAGTAGCTTTGCTATCTATGCCTTTCAAGTTGACTTGGTCAAAAAAAGAACCTTTCTATGCCTTTGTTGTACAATATGATATTGACCTAAACTCAATTTATCTTTGATGGACTAGACGCTTAGGAATGATGGTCATTATTGTTGCATTGACCCACTAATTTACTTATGTGGAAGATGTGAAATCATTGCATGCTATACTCTTAGTAGCTTTGAGAAAGTAAGTTGTGTGTCCATCAAGCTTTTCTATCTTTTAAGACAGGATATCTAATTAAATCATAAGATTCTTGCCATTTCATTTATCTGTTATTCCCAAAGCTTCATTCAACATAATTGTAATGCATAAATACTTATATATCAAATAAATCCAATGCTATCAAATTTAGTTGATTTAACTTGTGTCAAAAGTCTATGTGTGGATTAGCTTAAATTTCAAAGTTGGATTATGCAAACAAGGCAATAGGATCAAACTCGCACAATGTATGGGAATAAAGCATTAACGATCCTAAGCATATTTTTTTGCACTGTTCTGGTTTGATGTTTGTGTACAAAGTGTTGAGTTGGGAGTACTTTCAAAAAAGAAAAAGAAAAAAAGAACTATTCTCCTCTAAACGGAAATATAATATAACGTGTATAAATAATAATAATAAAAACTCAATAAAATTTGTTACTGAGAAAACATAATAAACAATAAAAAAGGAACAGATCTCTTGAATATAATTTGATGTAACCATAAAAAGTTGGAGATTGTTGTTTAATTCAACCCCTTTTAGAAGATGTGACTGTTTTGTGCATTTCGAGATTATAAATTGCTAATTGGATCAGTAAATTAGGAGAGAGATTTCAAGTAATTACAGGATGCGTTCCGGTATCAATAATAACAAAGCTTTTTAGTTGGACATGGCTAGGCCACATGGGTCAATTTGCAATGGATATTTATTATTTAATTAGTAGAAGAATAATTTTTAAAAAATTAAAATTTTACTTTTTAAAAAAAAGAATGGAGTTTTAATTTTATTTTTAACACACAACGACATATGGGCATATGGCAATGGCAGCCGAATAAAGACAGCAACCCAATGGGCCCCACTGCATACCAGTGGGCTGTGTCCGTTTCTCAGTTTCCAAAACTACTAATAATTTCAAAGCCCAAAAAAAAGACCCTTCATTATCCCTCCGTAAAACGTCAAACTTCAATCTTACACTCTCTCCGTAAGAGATTGGACCCAAATGGTGAAAATTTGTAGTGTAATCAGACTGTTTTTGCTAGACTGTAGTGTAATCAGACTTTGTACGCCTTTCAATTGCACCTTCTAGCATTATTCATCATACCTAAGCCACCATTACACAAACAAACTTACAGCTTTTACAGTAGACTTTCACATAGAGTAATGGATATATTTTTTTTTTCACTAATCACAATTAACTAAATAAAAAGTTGTGATCAAAATTGTGTATTTTATTTTTTGTGATACTAGATTTTTTGCATTATATTGAGCCCCTCACTCTGTATTTGACTCAACCCCAAAGAGTACATGTACATTTCCTACGGTTACCACGAATTTGTAAAATTTATCGCAAAAACAATAATATTCCTCATCTCATATTTAATATTTTCCTTTTTCTTTTTTAATGAATTATTAGGACAGTTCAAGAATTTAGAGTTCTCTGGAAATCGATCCAACTCAAGTTTGATCAAATCAAACTCGCTTTCGATGATTGAAGATCCATATCTATGGAGGAGAATAGATTAATTGGATTTGGAATTGGAATCAAGCCAAGCCACCATAGCAAGGAGCAAAGGTACCAATGTTTGTGCATGACTTCTTCTCCCCATAAGTATTTTGTCCAAAGAGAAAGAAAAAAGCTCTTTTTGACTCAAAGACTTCATTTCCGACCTTTTTTGGGTGTGACTTTGTGAATACTGAATAATAGTATTGAACAGTTCTGGAAAATTGACCCCATCTCCGAGTGCCAAGCTCCTCTTCCCTTTCCCTTTCCCTTTTTCTTTTTATTTTCTTTTATTTCAAATTCAATTCCTATGGCTGGTAGGGACTAATATTTCAATTTCAATTTCCCCTTTTCAATTTTAATATCATGTATTATTTTAAGCCTTTTCCAACTGAGGAACAACTTTAGTAATATAACATCGAATGTAAAACTCTAACAAATTTGTTAGGTTATTATGGAAACTAATTAATGCTTCTTAGAAGACCTAATAGAGTAAATTGTAAATTACACACTTAAAATTTGAGAATGATTTTATTTTTTCCTCTTAAAATTTGAAAATTTTGATTTAATCCCCTAATGTTACCTATTGTTTTGATTGGAACCCTTCCATTTGTGCCCATACCGATAGTCAGCTCAAAACAAATTTGTTTTAACACACTCGAACTAAGTTGTTTTGGGTCTGAAAATACACATCCAATTAAACCACGCCACCTTATTTAAAGAATACACATCATTAAATTAAAATAATTCAAAATTTGTGGATTTACCTAAAAAGAAAAAAACTAAAAGTTTAAAACTTAAAAACCTCTCTCTCTCTCTCTCTCTCTTTGGAGAGTAAATAATGTAACTAGGGTAGTGATTAAATATTTCAATAAAGTTAGTTTGTTGCTACTTCCTAGTTGCTAATGATGGGTTGAACATTCCATTTTGATTACCTTTATTTAGTGGTTGCTGACTTGTTGAATATTTATAAAAGTTAATTAAGCATTTGTCTTTAGCATCTTTATATAAGGCAAATGTTAACAAGCACCTGTGTGGTGCTTGTTAGGGTTAAAATAATATAAGTCTTATTTAATAAAAAAAAAATTGGATAAATGGGAGAAAAAGAAGGATATGATATAAAACTGACCTCATAATCTATAAAGCTGTCAAAATACAGACATAAACACAACCCTTATATTAAATAGACAAAAAAAAAAAAAAAAACATTTTGAGGGCCCACATATGTACCTTTTGGTTATTCTTAAGTCTCAACCCTTCCATCTTTGATCCTGTCCAAGTACTCAACCATTCTAGTGAACTTGGTCGCAACATTGCTGAATATGTCTTTGGAGACCATCAATAAGGTGTTGATCATTTGTTTGGGGTTTGTTATTCGTTGAGATACAATCTTAATCATTTGTTTGGGGGGAAATGGTTGTGGTTGGGATGCCTAGAAAATGTTGTAAAAAAAAAAAAAAAAAAAAAACCCCAAATTTTATTCCTAGGATATATTTAACCCCACACTTTTAAATGATACATTTTAAACCCTAAACTTTCATACACTAACAAATTACACTCTCACATATGAAATGTATATTTATGAATGCTTGGAATTTAACTAGTTCCATTTAAAAGTCTGCCTAAGGATTAAATTATGGATTTTTTTTTTTTTTTTACTTTCCCCAAAAGTAAACTATATATATTACAGTGTATATAATTTTTAACTAAAATTATTTGTCTTTTAAGGTTTTTAATAAAAATATAATAATGAAAATGACATAGCATGATTTAATTGAACCAACTCTATGAAATAAAAAGCAGTAAGCAGGTATCTTTCACAAAAAAAAATAATAATAAAAAAATTTGAACCAACCAAACACAAATTAACACATTAGCATAGGCCTAGACAAAAAAGATTCACAGTCATAATGATAGGTAACATTTGTTTTTTAAATTTTTTTGGGTAAAAAACTACAGGTAACGTTAAAAATCAAAATTTGTAAATGTTACGAGAGAAAATCAAAATAATTAGTACAGTGACAAAGGTCAAAAAGTACGAGGAAACTGGTCAACAAGATTAGTAGATTACTTTAAAGTGTAAAGTGCAAAGCATATAAACAGTGATGTAACAGAGATTCTCTCATCACTTTCACTATTTCACAAACCCATCTGATCTTAATAATATTCCTGAAAGAAAGAATCAAAGAAACAAAAACTATGGCGGAAGGAGCTTTATTCCACCTTGCCGGAAAAGTCCTTGAACTGCTGGGTTCCTTCACTCTCCCAGAGGTCAAACTGGCCTTCGGTGTTCAAACTGAGATTGAAAAACTAACAAGCACAGTTTCCACAATCCAAGCTGTGATTCTTGATGCAGAAAAGCAGAGTTCTCATAATCATCAGATCAAAGATTGGCTCAGAAAGCTCAAAGATGTTCTCCATGATGCTGATGACTTGCTGGATGATTTCTCAACCCAAGTTTTGCGGCACAAGGTGATGAGAAAGAAGAAGGTACGCATTTTCTCTTCCAGTTCTAATCGTATTGCTTTTAGTCCTAAGATGGGTCGTCAAATAAAAGCAATTAAGAAGAGACTAAATGCCATTGCAAAAGATAAGGAGGATTTCCACTTTATTCAAAGCTTCATTGAGCCACAAGTCATGAGTAGGGACAGAGAAACTTATTCTTTTGTTCTTGAAGATGAAGTTGTTGGGAGAGAGAATGATAAGGAAGTGATTATCGAACTTCTTTTTGATTACAATGTTGTAGATAATATTTCTATCATTCCAATCGTTGGTATTGGAGGATTAGGGAAAACCACACTAGCTCAACTGGTTTACAATGATCAAAGTGTCAACAAAAATTTTGAGCTAAAACTTTGGGTTTGTATCTCTGAAATCTTTGATGTAAAACGAATTGTTAAAGAAATTTTAGAACAGCTGACGGATGAGAGACTTAAAGAAAGCTTTGAGATGCTGCAAAATCAGCTTCGAGAAAAACTTAGTGGAAAAAAGTACTTGCTTGTCTTGGATGATATGTGGAATGAGGACAATCCTAAATGGCTTCTCTTGAAAAATTTATTAATGGTAGGTGCAAGGGGAAGTAGGATAGTTGTAACCACTCGTTCTGAAATGGTGGCGGGCATAACAGGGGCAACTTCATGGTATGCTCTAAAAGGCCTACCTGTAGAAAAGGCTTGGAATTTGTTTGTAAAAGTTGCATTTGGAGAAGGCCAGCTGCCTAAGAACCAAGCCTTTATTAGCCTGGGAAAGGAGATTTTGGAAAAATGTGTTGGGGTACCTCTTGCCATAAGAACAATAGCAAGCTTGCTACACTCCAAACCTTCTGAAAATGAGTGGCGATCTTTCAAGAATTATGAACTCTCAAAAATAACTCATGCAGAAGAAAATAATATTTTATCAACACTTAAGTTGAGTTATGATCATCTACCATCATACTTAAAACAATGCTTTGCTTATTGTAGATTGTTTCCAAAAGATTCCAAGATTCATGTAGGGACACTGATTGATCTTTGGGCAGCGCAAGGTTTTATTAAGTTATCGAATCCAAAGCAACGTGTTAAGGATGTTGGTAGAGAATACTTCAAGTTATTACTTTGGAGGTCATTCTTCCAAGATGTTGAAAAGGATTACTGGGGCAATATATGGTGCAAAATGCATGATCTCATGCATGATCTTGCAATCTCTGTGGCTGGAACAGAATGTACTGTATTACATTCAACTGAGGAAAATATTGGCAAAAATGTTCGTCATGTATCATTTAATCTTTTGGATTCGTCGATGCAGTTTCCAATCATCAAGTTTGAAGGAAAGAGGATACGAACGGTTCTTGGACATAGAAGAGGGTGTGACTTTCCTTGTAATGCGCTCGTTTCAAATCTTAAGTATTCTCGCACACTAGATTTGAGCTATCTATGGTCACGAAAAATGCCGTGTTCAATTGGGAAATTGAAGCATTTAAGATATCTTGATGTTTCCAAAAATTGGTACATTAAAATTCTCCCTAATTCCATTGTCATGCTGCTGAATTTGCAAACACTGAATCTCAAGAATTGTCGTGCGCTTAGAGAATTACCCCGAGACACTAAAAATCTGGTCAATCTTAGGCATCTAGATATTTCTGGTTGTATTACACTGACTCATATGCCTTACGGACTTGGAAATTTGACTTCTCTTGAGATACTACCATATTTTGTTGTGAGAGACAGAGGTGTCAAGGCCAGGGCTAGTGGTGGGCTTAGTGAATTGAATAAGCTGAGCAATTTGGGAGGAAACCTGTGGATTCTGAATCTAGGACACGGAAAAGATGACATGATGGAATGTAAAGCTGCAAACATGAAGGAGAAACAACATCTTCACCAACTGAAATTATGGTGGAACTTAGAGTTGGTTGGAGAAACCGAATGTTACGATGAAATGTCACTAGAAGGTCTCCAGCCACATCCAAATCTTGAAAAATTGATTTTGTCGAATTATATGGGTGTTACAATTCCAAGTTGGGTCTCTTCGCTCACTAATCTTGTCAATTTGCAATTGCAGAGTAATTGTAGATGCCACCACCTCCCACCGTTAAATCAACTCCCTTTTCTCAACTCTGTCTGTCTCGTAAATATGAAAGCACTTCAATACATATCAGAAGACATTGATAGTAATGTGTTAGGTTCCTCAATAACAATGTTCTTCCCATCATTATTTTCTCTCAAAATAAAGAAATGCCCTAATCTGAAGGGATGGTGGAGGAAAGATGATAATGATGGGCCAGGCCATCTGTTGCTGCCATCATTTCCTCGTCTCTCTGAATTGGAGATTGAAGATTGCCCCAATCTTACTTTCATGCCCTTGTTTCCATATCTTAAAGTAGAGCTGAAATTGTGGGAAGCTAGCTTGAAGGTATTGCAGCAAACAATGAATAAACAGAGACCATCAACATCAACATCCTCTTCATGCTACTTTCCTCTCTCTAAATTACAGTTTTTGTATTTAAAAGGGGTTAATGATTTAGAATCTCTTCCAGAGAAGTGGCTGCAAAACCTTGTTTCTCTTCAGATACTTTTCATTTATCGGTGCCATGGACTTAGGTCTCTTCCTTGTAAAGGTATTCAACATCTCACCTCTCTTCAAGAGATGAAAATAGTGGACTGCAATGAGCTGGCTCTGGTAAATGACGAAGATGATGGCATGCAATGGCAAGGCCTTCGGAGCCTCCATTCTCTGTGTTTTTGGGGAACTCCAAAGTTGGTGTCTCTACCAGATGGGCTTCAACATGTTAACACTCTTCAAAAACTCGAAATTCATAATTGTACTGATTTAATGGCTATACCGGAGTGGATAGGCAACCTCACATCACTACATCATCTTGAAATTTCCGGATGCTTCAATCTGACATCATTGCCTCAAGAGATTTGCCATCTCACGTCTTTACAAATTCTTAAGATTGAAAATTGTCCTAATTTGAGGGTCAATGGATAACCTCACGTTACTACAAGTGCTTACAATTACGGAATTCCCCAATCTGACCTCACTGCCTCAAGGGATTCGCAGTCTCACCTCTTTAAAAAGCTTGACAGTTGACAATTGTCCTAATTTGATGGCTTTACCAGAGTGGATAGGCAACCTCACATCACTGGAAGAGCTTATAATTCGCAAATGCCTTAATCTGACATCATTGCCTCAAGGGATTCATGATCTCCCTTCTTTACAACGGCTGAATATTACTGGTTGTCCCATTTTAGAAGCAAGATGCCTGGGGGAAGATTGGCCCAAGATTTCTCATGTTCCAGTCTTGAGATTGGATCGATTGTGGCAGTGAGATACAAGTTGTTCAGGTATGTGTCTATCTGTTAATCACAATTTTTCATAGAAAATAAAATAAGGATGCTTTTAGCTTTTTTCTTCTTTATGTTTTTGAGAGTTGTGATATTTTGGGGACTTCTCAGTTATTTGACTTCTCATGAAGAGAATAGACTTGGGCTTAAAAATTCAGACCTATCCAAAATTTGCAATTGTGCAATATTACAAGAAGTCAGCGGTAATAACGTTTTTCATTTTTTTTTTTAATTCTATTTATTTTGTTCCTTTTCCATTCCTGTCATCAAAATTTTAATTAGACACATTGTTTTTGAAATTTGTAGGACAAGAAAAAAGAACAATGTAAATTCTTTTATTTGTTTTTTTTTATTCTAATGATTTATATCTTTGTACCTAAAACTGTGGTGATGTATTGACAAATATGGTTGATAGTGATAATTTCAAAATCAGAGTCAGATAATTATCACTTTGAGGAGATGACTTTACTACGCAACTAACACTGCAGACTTGGTTTATACTTTGAGGGGGAGGTGGGGCTATAAAGGTTTCCATTGTAGATTCAAATTAATTTAGGCAATTACAGATACCACCCCTGTGGAATACCCTTAAAACAAGCAACTATCTCATGTTTTATTTTGTGACACTTACCTCCCTTGTGTTTAGTAATGGACTAACAAACTAATGCTGTTAAGACAACATGAATGCGCACAGCTTCTCTTTTTCCCCTACTTGACTATCTGCTCATCAAAGTAAATTGGGGTAGAATGTTCTTTTTATCAATTCTTTTCTAGTAAGTTCATTTGCCACATCATCAAATTCTGTTATTGATAAATGGAAATGTCTAATAGAGCAAACCACGGGGGAGGTAAGTGTCACAAAATAAAGCACACGGTATTTCCTTGTTTTTAGAGTATACCACTGGGATGGTATGTATAATTTGCCCAATTAATTTACAAATTCTCATATGAGCTAATCCATAAAAACAACAAATTCATTGAAAGTTTCCATCTGATTTTCATTTCCTATCTTCTGACTAAAAATTTCTAATTAGATTTTGAGTTTGTTCAAACATTTTGAACAAATCTTTTGCTGCTTTCTGGTCTGTTTCTTCTTTATCTGTTTTTATATCCAAGGTTTCTAATGCTCAGAGCAGTACACATCTAGGATTTTTTTGCTTTACTAATGATTTTTTTTTTTGGCTTTGTCTGCCTCCTACAGCTGCTTGCAATCTTCCTTTCATATTCAAATATTTCTTTAAACTTATATACTCTTTTTGAATATTGTTACCTTCTCTTCCTTGTCCTGCCAAAAAGGAAAAGTTCTTTTTATTTTTTCAAAAAATTATGTCATTATACTTTTTTTTTTCTTTTTGGTTCTTTTTCTATAAACGTTTCTTTTTTAAGAGAGGCTTCTTAATGCTTCGATTACTTGTGTAGATAAAACTGTTTATCAAAATACATTGCATGAATCAGCTTATCATGTAGGTATGCTCTTTTATATATAAACTTTAGAGGTTGAGCCTTAGTGCGATACAAGTGCCTTCCATCAAAAGTGTTAGGTCGTGGTTCTTGTTCACCTTTCCCAAACACCCCCAAAGTGGGGGTTTTTGTGCGTCGGGTACAACTTTAAAGCTAATAAACCAATGGTTAGTTCTGAAATTGCATTGTCTAACCAATGACTTAAAATAAATTTTTTTTGTTGTTGTCATGATTCAACTGAAATATTTGTTTGCTTCCTCACATGTTTATCTGAAGACTAACTTTAAAGTCAAAGAAGAATAGCCCGTTCAGAAAATTAAAAAAAAAGAATACAGAGATCAATTAAATTGGATTGGATATTTTACCAGTTACTAAATTTAAAAGTACTAATTAAGATTTTTCTTTTGCTTAAATACTTGTTAAGACTTGAGGATACCTTCATTTTTCTTACTTTATTCAGGATACTTCTCTACCTATTGTTTTATGATGATTTATTAATGCTCAAAGCAGCAGCCAAGTTTAGGAACTTTTCATTTTCTATGTGGTTGGTGTTTTGTCTATTTCTCTACCTCCTAAAGCCATAGTCTTTGGTTCTTAACTTTTTGTTGTGCAGCCTCTGTCCAAGCATTGGGCCACATTGCACATGTTATTTTCTTTAATGAGTTTAATCACTACAAGTATGGGGCATTGTGTGATGGATGGGAAGAGTTCCTGGAGTTCTTTAAGTCAAAGAGATGTAGTATGGGTAAGGACGGTTGAGCCAAGACAGGTAAGAGAAGGAGTTTTATTAAATGTCCCAAAGATGGAGTAACTTGCTGCAAAGCGATGCAGAGGTAAGCCAATTCTTGTAGGCCATTTTAGTTATTCTTACCTTATCATGTTTGTGCCTACTGCCAAGAGACTACATAGGAAACCATATCAACATTCTTCTTGTAGATTATTTAGATGGTAATGTGCCACTCATCTAATAATATATGGCTGGTTCTATATTATCCAGTGCTGATCTCACCAAGGGAGGAGTAGCTTGATACAGTCCTACTCTTTACCACTTCCCCTTGATTATATTCTTTTCTAATACTAAAAGACATGCATTTTCTTAAAAAAATGAGCGGAAGTTGTTTCCAATTTTTGATAGTTTTGTGTAGATGTTTCTGTTTGAATTGAAGGTTGTTTCTTTTGTAATTATAACCAAAAATCTATGCAGTATGTGAAATTACGCATTTCAGACTAGTTTTATGTGTTAGCCTTTTTTGTGATTTGGAAGCTAAAATTAAGGACCACTAAATGATTAATCAATTCAAAGGAAGGACTCCAGTGCCATAAATGCATGTGTCAAATCAACTCAAAGATGCAGTTGGTAGAAAGCAAAATGGTTGAAAATAATTGTAAATGTTTGCCTTAACATACATATAGAAGTGGATGGGAATGATCTAGTGATTTGTTTCCAGGAAAAAAGTGTTACCCAATGTCAAAGTGTCTCTCAACCTTCCTATTAGGATAATTTGAAAATCACTTGCTTAAAATTTTACATGTCATTGGTTGGCCAAATATTAATTTAAGGTACCTAGATTTTCTCAATTTTCCCAAAAGGAATCTTCCCTGGAGATGTAGTTCTATATTTAAGAACCAAATCATACACCAATAACTAAGTCATTTTCATGACTTTCATGTTATCCAAATTGGGGTCTCTTGTTGAGTGATTTCAACATCTATTACTCTGCAAATATGTTCACAACTTCACTTTCAACTTTGTTCTAGTTCAATGCTTTCTTGGAGTGACCAACAAGCTCATCTCAATTGAATCCTTGTAATCTCAGATGCCATAGTATGGTATCATTGCCATAATTAAGGGCTATAGTTGCGTCACACTCTCACCACTTTAAGGAGATTGTGAATCTCCAATTGTCCCACTTACTAGAAAGATACAAGGATTGAATAGGTATATGATGGCTAAAATCCCATATTTCTGCGGGAAGGAAAAAGAAAAACCATATGATGGGACAGAGATTAATATCCTTTTGCTGAAGAGATATACCTAAGATTCTTCAGGTATACTAATTAAGCTGCATCCTTCACAAGCTATCAAATATCATCATGTTCTTTGTTTTCTTCTTTTTCTTTATTCATCTGTTTAAGTGTTTTTTTTTTTTTTTTTTTAATTTTTATAAAATTAAAAAAAAAAAAATTCTAACTACTGTAGAATGGATTGCAACACTAAACTATAAGGCTTAAGTATTGATACTATTCAATTTATGTGCATGCTATAATCCTAAACAATGTGGTGATATATATTCCATTTCGGATCACTCTTTTCTATTGTTTTGACACATTTGGTAGCCAAAAATACTTGATTTGACTATATACATTTGTTTTTAACGAGTAAGCATTTTGTTAAAAAAGTACAAAAGGGGCACAACCCTAGTACACCAAATGTATAGAAGAGATTTGAATTGCTTAATTTAATTATTTAGCTATAATCATGTGGGAATTTCATGTTTCTAAAATGTATGATGAATACTTTGCCAATTTTTCTTTCTCAAACTATCAGAAACATGAATTGAGGAGGCGGTAATGGATCATAAGATTGCTGGTGCCCACCAGAAGGATCTCACCCCATTAGCTGCACAGGTTCTTAAATCCTTCAACTTCTATCTTAATCAGTTTTGCACTTTTTTTGTTGTTCTCTTTTAAGAGCTTTCAATTTTGTTGAATTTCTAAATTATGTGTTTATGTATATAACACACAGGAGAGTGTGGCAAAATTAAAGATGACTCTACAAAAAGGAAGCATCATCTTTCAATAGATTGAGTAATACGCCTCACTTCAGTTGACATCATCTGCAAAAGTCTTACAAATTTTTAAATTTGTTTTTCAGTTGACAACTTCAAGTGCAAGGCAAATTGGGACTTGCTCTGTTGAGATGGCTTTTGAGACTTCCACAACAAAGAACCTCTTTCGGTGTGCTGTTATCTCTACATAGCATGCTATTACTCATCCTTGAAGTAGTCTTTCAATTCTATGTAAGGCTGCTTAGGATACCACAATATTCCAGGCCATGGGCAATTGCATATATGAGACTTGAACACTTACATTTTGTGCAGAGGCTAGGTGTGTGTTCATGTTATAGTATCAGTTTCCCAACAATCTTTCTACATTAGCATAAAATTTAGCAATCACATATCATAGAAAGGGCCCTATGTTAGTTGGGGTCCCTTTCATCATGACCTTTATCATCAATTGCCTTCCTCTGTGCTTGGCAACATTACTCCACATTGGTGCCTATTTGGATTGCCACCTGTAGTGGCTGGTGATTCGCTGATCAAAGAGCAGATTTTGGAGAGATTATTCATCAATCTAGTGGCTGGTGAATCACTGATCAAAGAGTATTATTAAGTAGCTATCCTTGTGGAGAAGTATTAGTCATCTTCGACAGTTTTGCTACATGTATGAGGACAATTGAATGCATCTTTTCATTTCGTCGGGAAAGTTGAATTTCCAATTTTCAACATGTTGAGTACTGCATCGAATATTTCATTTCTTCTTCAAAGTTTATGATTTGAGTGTCCAGCTTTTTGTGACATTTTTTTTGGGTGGATCAACTTATTTTTGCTACTTGGATTTGATTATAATCAGGGTGCTCTTTGTACTTGTATTCCAATTAATATTGAGTAATTATTTTCTTCTTCTTCTTTTTTTTTTTTAACAACTGGGGATAAAGATGCTTACCATGACCTCTCCCAGACCCCGCAAAAGTGGGAGCTTTGTGCACAGGATACAACGTTTACGATAATGAAAAAAATCCTCTTGAAATAAATTTGACATCTCAACAAACTGAAGGAATTTAAGCAATAAAAATCTTTTTGCTTTTCAAATTATTGAGCTTTTCTTGTAACATGTTGTATCTAGTGAACCATCTTGTCAATGATGTTTCCTGCTTTCTTGTTAATACATTTGGAATTCGTAGTGCATTGTCAATTTGTATAAATGAATTGTGTATTGCATGTGTCACTCTCTTAGAAGCAAAATTGGTCTATTTAGAATTGCATGGTGCTAAAGTGAAACTGCATATTCCAATTTTAAACTTGGTTTAATTTTTATCCTCTTAGATTTAAGATTGTTGGAACTTGCATAGAACTTATTCACTCCATTTTTAGCCTTCTTTTATTTCTACGTGCTCCTATACAATACAGTATGGACAATCAAAAGTTACTGAAATTCAAGTCAGTCAAAAAGAATTATTTTTAAGAAATTTTTTCAACTAGAGTTCTGCATTCTGCAAGTAATCTTCCTATTATCAAATATCTTCTTAGGAGCATGGTTCTAGTACAAAATGCTACCGTGTTTTCCTGCATGTAAAATATGTTGCTCTTGGCTAGATTAACTTGAAGCCTAGACCATAGGTAAAACTTATCCAAAACATTCTATATAGCAAGAAAGATTCATCCCCTTGTCATACTTTATGAATCCCTTAGAAGCAGCAATTCAAAGAAACATTGAAGTAAACAGTACATCTTAGGAACATTGTTGACCTTGCAATTGCTCTTTGAAATGGCTTTGGAAATACAATTGCTGTGAGCATATGACTACCCTTTTCCAATCCCCTCTAAATAAAGGCTGCTTGATTTGGACTAATGACATAATGACTAGTAACTAGCGACTTTGCTATTGCCTTTGTAGTTTGTACACAATACTGCAAGATGATATTAACATGAACTCAAGCATAAATGATTAACTAGGCCCCTCATTTCGAAACTAGAGTTACCTTTGTTGCATTGATCTCATAATTTACTAAATTGGAAGGAAAAAAGGCTTGTGTGAAATCAAACTGTGTGACCATCACAGCAAGGAGCTTTCAAAACTTTAGGAAAAAGATAGTATTATTAGTCTCTTCCCTATAAATTTCTCTAGCCATTTAAGTTTTTGAGGTTCAAAAATAGAATAATAAGGCAAATCTTGTATTTTTTTTTTTCGTTTAATTTTTAAATTAGGCCTTGTAACAAAGAAGTCTCTTGCAATAGGAAAGGATTTCTCTTCAAGTTGCTATCTTCTTGAAGGTTTTGCCATTTATAAAAAAAGCTTTGAAAATTTCTGTTCATTTTATAATTTTTCAAAGGTGCCATGGTAGACTATTGTAAGTTTAGTACAATAATCTGTTGTATTTGATAATCTACTCTCACCCAAAACATTTCCAAATGAGTTGAAAACTTTCATCCTTCTTAACATTTTTGCCATAACCCATGCATCTGCTGCAAAATTTTAGCGGTCTATGTGTTGTGTTCATTATCTTTCCCATAAGGACATGCCTCAACATCTTTTACAATTCAAAAAATGAAGACCCTTATTATGTGAGTGAGTTTGTTTAGTAGATATCAAGCCCCATAAGATTTGGTGTTTTTTTGTCAAGTTTTCTAGCCATTAAGCCAAATCCATCCCCTTAATCTAATGGTCATATATATTTGCAATGCTTCCAACCCTACTACGGGATTGAAACCTAAGAACCATGTGGTACAAGAAATATACTTGTTAGTTAACGTTTTTTCATTGATGTCAAACTAAAATATTGCAAACTAGAAGAAAATGAAGAAAGAATAAATAAGTTGTGTCATAGATATGAAGAAGGTAAAACAATGCCTCATATATTTGGTCCAATTTGGTCATGCTTGGTCTATTTTGGTCTTTTTGGGTTGCTTTTACGATTATAAGTAGAGTGATCTTTATACTTGTATGCAACTAATGTTTTGAGTTTTTTTTTTTTTCCCATTGTGGGAATGTAAAATTAGTAAATAAATCGGAAAATATTCTAAGATATTTAAGAAATCAATCATTTTTATTATGTTTTTGGTATTTGTTTTTCAAATTTAGTGAGCTCTTACCTGTTCCATCTAGTGAAACATCTTGCAAATAATGCAATAATGTTTCTTGCCATTTATCTACCTATATATATTTGATAAAAGGCATCGTTTGCATTTTATCCCATAAAATTATAAGACATAAGACATAACAATAGAAATCAAAATTTGGGGTAATAGGTCTTCCTAAAGTACACAGTTTTGTCAAAATTAATCTTGTACCAGTCAGATTGCATTGGAACCCATTTTCTTTGCTATTGAGAATCACTATATGTATGTAGGTTGTCTTCAAGGTATATATGAGCTTTGTAATCCTTATAGAATCTGGTTGCATCTTGTATAATGATCGATGTTTGCCCTTCACTAACCGCATATATGTGTACGTGTGTTTCAATGGTACCAAAGCTGTTCATGCAAGAAGAACAAACTTCTCAAACTCTTCTTTGCTGCAGTTCCCAACCTCATTTTCAAACACCATTCTAAAATATTTCTGGGTATTTTGGCATATCTTTTGTATACTTATTGGACGCCAACCACCTATGCTCCCCTTGATGGAGGACATTACCACAAGGTGGGAAGGACTGTTTCATTGGCTTGCACACAGCTACACAACCCATTTTCAGCACACCATCAACAACATTCATAAATTTTCCTTAGTGGGCAGGGTGTCTTGAATAGCCCTCCAGAATGTGGTGTGCAACCCACCTTAGATAATATTTTCTTAAAAAGTTAGATTTCTAAATAAAACCAATAATTTAGCATAGATAGAGTAGAGTACCATAAACCGAAAGTTAGGTCTTATATAAGCTATTGTCATCTAATTCAAAAAAGTGTTATGCTTTCTATAACGTGCTTTTCTATATAGCACACTTTTTAAATATAATAAAATTACTAACATAATGTCCTAGGTGAGACTCTCTATATCAATTATCAAAGTTTAATCATTTTAAAATTACAATTTTGATTAAAATCCTATTACTAGTTTTTTTTTTTTTTTAAATAAAAAATAAAAGTAGTTTGCTTATTTATTTTATAGCGTTTTGGTTTTTGTTATAGACGGTTAAAACCCTAGATCTCTAGTTTCAAATAGTTTGCTTATTTATTTAAAACTATTTTAATCATGTAATTTTTTTTTTTTTTGTTTAATAACAAAATTGGGTTTTATATGTTGTGTTTGTGATGTGTTACACAAGTGTTCCATATACACAACATGCTTTCATAATGCAAAATAAATACTTTAAAATTACTAACACCTTTGTTCTAAATGAGAGTCTATTACAAGTTTGAAATTGAGACTCTATTATGTGCTTTTTTTCAACTTATTTTTATAATTATCTAATCAAATATATATATAATTGAAACCTTTACCATTTTGTTAACTTTTTAATAGTTGTCACATAAGACTTTGTTACTTCACAAGTTTACGCATCATTTTTTTAATTATATATGAGACATGTTAATAAATACCCTAAGGGTATTGGTTTAGGGACTATTTTAAGATACTTTTTTTAGGAAAAAAAAAATTAAATGTTTTGACTTCTTTTTACATTTCTCATAAAAGAGATGTTAAAATTTTCCTAAAAGTGTTTATTAATAATTTCCCTAAAAGCACCCATTAACAAGACCCATTATATATTTTTTAATTGAGTTTAAACTCTATTTTACATTTAAGCACTTCATTTGAATATTATCAAATCATATTTTCATTAAATGTTAGAATAGATGGTTCCATATTCAAAGTCATTGTCAATCATAGTAAAAGCTTATTATAATTATTATAACTATCATAATTATCAGATTTCATATTCATACAAAAAAAAGAGATAAACAATCATATTTTGATAAAAATATATTGTGTTACATGAATTACTCACTAGTTAATTTATTATTTTGGGTAAATAAAAATTTTTAAAGCACACTTTTTTATTATAGATTTTTTGTGCTTGTATAGAAAAAAAAAAAAAAAAAAAAAAAAAAAAAAAAAAGAAGCTCAACCATGTATAATGAAAGTTTGCGGGAAAAATAATGGGCTTCTTTAAATTATTCAATATTAGTGGGCTTCTTTTAATTTAAAAAATAGATTGGACTGGTTTCTAGCTTCCCCCACCTCTTTTTTTTCATGTATCATTTAATCTTGAAGATTCATCAAGGAAACTTTCAATTTTAAAGGATAATGGAATGAAGCTACGAACAATTTTTATAGCTCGTGTAAGGAGCAATTTGGGTAACTTCACTTGTGATACTCTTGTTTCAAAACTCAATTATTTACAGACATTAGATTTGAGTGAGTTAAATCTAAGTTTAATGCCACATTCAATTGAGAAATTGAAGCATTTAGGATATCTTAATCTTCCTAAAAATGAAGATATTGAATTCCTCCGTAATTCCATTACCACGCTACTAAATTGTCCCACGTTAAACCTCGTTGGTTGTCGCTCACTTAAAGGAATTACCGCGGGGCCTTAAGAAGTTGGTCAATCTTAGGCATTTGGACATTAGTAATTGTGGCAAATTGACGCATATGCCCCTTGGACTTGGGCATCTTATTTCTCTCGAGACACTACCTCTGTTTTTCGTGAGGCAAAAGGCTAGGTCTGGCGGTGGGCTAAGTGAATTGAAGCAGCTGAGCAATTTGAGAGGAAGAAGACTTGAGATCAAATATTTGGGACATGGAAGAGATGATATGGTGGAATGTAAAGCCACAAATCTATATTTATGAATGTTTGGAATTTAACTAGTTCAATTTAAAAGTCTACCGAAGGATAAAACTGTGGATTTTTTTTTTTTGTACTTTCCCCAAAAATAAACTATATATATTTTAGTGTATGTAATTTTTAACTAAAATTATTTTAGTCTTTTAAGGTTTTAAATAAAAATATAATAATGAAAATACATAGCACGATTTAATTGAACCAACTCTATGAAATAAAAAGCAATAAGCAGGTTTCTTTCTCAAAAAAAAATTGAACCAACGAAACACGTATTAACACATTAGCATAGGCATCGACAAAAAAGATTCACAATCATAATGATAAGTAACATTTGTTTAAAAAAAAAAAATTGGGTAAAAAACTGCAAGTAACGTTAAAAAAATAAAAATAAAAATTTGTAAATGTTATGAGAGAAAATCAAAATAATTCGTACAGTGACAAAGGTCAAAAAGTACGAGGAAAGTGGTCAACAAGATTAGTAGATTACTTTTTTTTTTTTTTTTTGATTGGAAATACTCATACTTCTTAAATTGAGCTTTGAAATAACAATACATCATTCGCACACGCATGTGCCACTTGACTGGGACACTCCTCCAGCCAAACTACCAGGCTCTCAACCTTATGAGCCAGTTGAGCTAACAGATGGGCAGGGGCATTCCCCTGCCTTTTAGTATGAAGGAAATCAAAAGTTCTGAAGCCTTGGGCTCTCCGAAGCACCCCTTGAATAATGTTCTGCACCGATGACGCTGCCTCACCCGTGCCAAGAACAGCGTTTATCAACACCTGCGAATCAGCTTCGAACACCACGTCCCTCAGCCCCACCTCCTCAGCAAAAACCACCCCCATCTCTAGGGCCTTTGCTTCCGTTTCTAGCACACCGAGAGGCAAGTCCAGCTTCCTGCACATGGCAGCTACCACCATGCCGTCACCGTCGCGCACAATCACCCCCACTCCGGTTTGATTAGATTTTGCAAATAACGCCCCGTCCACGTTTACTTTAAAGTAACCCGGCGGAGGAGGCCTCCAGATCGTTGAGTCTTGGGAGGACGAACACGAAAGGCAAGGCATCACATTGACCACATGGAAATCATCCACCAAACGCAGAGCGTTCCTCACGATGACCCGCCCTGGACGTTTCGCACCCCCATTCCGAACCTCGTTTCGGTTTTTCCATATACCCCAGCAAATGGCGACCCACCTCTCCAGCTTCTCTTGCTGAGTATCCCAGTGGTTCCGCAGCCTACAGAACGTGTTCATGAAGCCCCACGACTCTTGGATGCTGAAAGGCAGAGAGAGCTTGCAGGAATTCCAGGCCTCTGTGCTCCTGTTACAAAAACAGAGCATGTGCAGGGTTGTTTCAACATGTCTTCCACAAGCATCGCACGTGTCGTCGGCAGTAATCTTTCGTTTAAACAAGGATTCTTTAGTGGCCAGGATGCCATTACAGGCCTTCCAAGTAAAATGTTTGAGCCTATTTGGCAGGTTCATCCTCCACACCGCTTGCCATGCACCGTGCACTTTTGTCGGTTCCGAGCAACTGGCCTTCCCATCCTCTGCCTCCGTTTCCCTAGCAATCCAATAAGCACTCTTCACAGAAAATCTGCCCTTTCTATCTTCTGCCCAAACCATTCTGTCCGCCGCAGCCGAAACACTAAGGGGAATGCTAAGAATTGCCTCTACATCCTGGGGTAAGAAGAGCCGCTTCACTAGCTCTATGTCCCACTCCATACTCCCCTCCCTCAGCAGATCACACACCATTTTAATTTGGTTCCCAGGCCTTTCCGGAGAGACCACCTTATAAGTGCTCCTGGTAGAAAGCCACTGGTCATGCCACACCCGAATGTGCCGACCGTCACCCACCTGCCACCTTAAGCCCCTTTTAACCAGATGCTGTGCAGCCATGATGCTCCTCCAGGCGTAGGAAGCATTCTTGCCAACCCCCGCCTCCACAAAGTTACCGTTTGGAAAATATTTCGCCTTGTAGACTCGGGAGAACAGGGAAGTAGAATTTGTCTGGAGTCTCCAGCCCTGTTTAGCTAGGAGAGCCAGGTTGAAAGACTTCAAATCTCTAAAACCCAGCCCCCCTTCTTCCTTCGGTCTACACATTCTATCCCAGCTCATCCACGCCACCTTCTTTTCGTTTTTCACTTGACCCCACCAGAATTGTCTCACCATGCCTGTCATCTCATCGCACAGACCGTTGGGGAGCTTAAAGCAGCTCATGGTATAGGATGGGACTGCCTGAGCTACTGCCTTAATCAAGACCTCCTTCCCTGCGTTTGACAGCATCTTTTCTTTCCAACCCGCAAGCTTGGACGCCAATTTTTGTTTCAGCTGTGCAAAAGTGTTTCTCTTTGACTTACCGATCAAAGACGGAAGGCCAAGATAGGATTCATGAGGTTTGATGACTTGAGCGCCGAACTTGGACTTAATTAGCTCCTGAGAACTAGTGGGGGTATTGCGACTAAAGAATAGGGCCGACTTGCTTCTATTTAATTGCTGCCCCGAGGAAGACTCATAAACTTGCAGAATTCTCTGCACTTCAGCCCCTTCCTTCTCGGATGCCTTGCAGAAAATCAAGCAATCATCCGCAAAGAGAAGGTGTGAGATCCTCGGCCCCCTAACCGATGCAGCCACACCACTTAAAACCCTCCTCAACGACGCTCTATGCAAGAGAGCGGACAAACCTTCGGCACACAAAAGGAAGAGAAAAGGGGAAAGAGGGTCCCCTTGTCTAAGGCCTCGGGTGGGAATAATAGAGCCGCAAGATTGGCCATTGAGCCTAACCGCATATGTGACCGAGGACACACACGCCATAACCTTGCCAATCCACCGCTCATGAAACCCAAGTTTCACCATAATTTTTTCCAAACACCCCCACTCCACCCGGTCGTAAGCCTTGCTCATGTCAAGTTTCAAAGCCATCTCCCCAACCCTACCCCTCCTCTTCCTGTGGATATGATTCATTAATTCATGAGCCACCAGTATATTGTCGGTGATGAGCCTATCCGCTACAAATGCACTTTGGTTTTCACAAACAATATCCTTTAACACAGCCCTCAACCTATTCGCTACAACTTTGGAAGCAAGTTTATAAGCTACGTTACATAAACTTATAGGCCGGTAATCAGTAACTCTAGAGGGGTTTTTTGTTTTGGGGATAAGTACAATGTGGGTTTCATGGAACTTAGGGGGAGCAACGCCTTGATTAAGAAAATCAATAACAGTTTTAATAACGACAGTTTTTACAGTAGGCCAAAAGTGTTGAAAAAATAACGGAGGCATACCATCCGGGCCTGGCGCCTTCTGCGGGTGCATCTGCTTGAGAGCTTTCTCCACCTCGGCACTTCTAAAATCCTGCAACAAGACTTCATTCATACTGTTAGTTACTTTCGGTTGAACTGCATCCAGCAATTCTTCACTAACTATTGGGTTTGAAGAGGTAAAGAGTTCTTGGAAATAATCAACAAACATGTTACCCATGGTATCTTCCTCCTCCTGCCACTGCCCATTCGAATCCAGAAGCCGAGTAATGGTATTCCGCTGCTGTCTTTTTGATGCTTTCTCATGGAAGAAAGCCGTATTTCTATCCCCTGACTTCAACCAACAGTTTCTTGACCGCTGCTTCCACATCTCTTCCTCAGCCGAGAGCATACTGAGCAACTCCCCTTTTGTTTCATTAATTTCCTCCATGTTTACCACACCCCCTGGCAGGCATTCCAGCCATTGAAGCCGCTTGGAGAGCGAGGCAATTTTTCGTCCCACATGGCCAAAGTTACTTCTATTCCAGCTTTGCAGAGCTACCCTGCATTCATCCATGCACCGCCTGAACTGATTATTCAAACCTAGCATTCGGCCTCTCTCCCAAGCCTCTTTCACAACTTCTGCACAATCATCCCTCTTTAACCACATTGCCTCGAACCTGAATAAACGCTGCTTATTGCTTCTATTTTTAGACGGAAGGGTTTTGAGGATCAGTATGTTATGGTCTGAAGCGCAAGTGGCTCTGTTGTATAGTCTTGCTCCCGGAAACATACCAGCCCAGTTTGTGGAGACCAAAGCCCGATCAAGTCTTTCACGGACCCAACCCCGAGCCCCCAAACGCCTGCTCCAAGTGAATTCAGGGCCAACACAGCCCATGTCCCTGAGTTTGCTTCTGTTTATCGCAGATCGGAAAGCACACATCTGCCTTTCGGGTCTCTCGCCCCCACCCGTCTTTTCTCCCCTGTGACATATTTCGTTGAAATCTCCCATACAAACCCAAGGGAGATCACATCTTGTGCTCAAACTTACCAAAAGCGACCATGATTCCTCTCTTTTGTGCGTTTCCGGATTGCCATAGAACCCGGTGAACCTCCATTTCATTTTCCCATCTTCCCCCGTGACAATCACGTCTATGTGTCTCGGGGAAAAAGTTTGCACATCCACTAGTAACGACTCCTTCCATAGCAGGGCCAAACCCCCACTCCTTCGAACACTAGGGACGACCAAGCCTTGGCTTCTTTCCAGTTTCCGTTTTATCTCCACCATTTCCTCCACGTTAAACTTTGTTTCCATAAGGAACACCAAAGTGGGATCTTCCTCCAAAACCAATTTCTGGAGCGTGCCAACTGTCCGAGGGTTCCCAAGCCCTCGACAGTTCCAACATATAGCACTCATGGCTCCCGGCGGGGCTGCACCGCAGCCGCCACCGATCCCATTTGTTTTGCCAACAATTTGCCAAAGGCCGACACTTCCTCCTCCAACTTTGGTTTCTTCCCCATCCCAGCATTTTCCGTTATATCTTCTAGGGGTGTACGTGATTTACGTTTTGGACCCAACTCTATCTCCTCTATATCCATTCGAGTCATCTCCCTCGAGTCATTTGCCTTCTGCAAATTTGACGTGTTCTTCCCCATATTTTCCTTACCGGGCTTACATGCAAGTTTTTGAGATTTTATCCGGATTGGGCTCTTTGTATTTCTAATTATCCCAACCTTCTCACCAGATGGTAGCTTCGGCCCACCAAAAGAGCCTTGTTGACCATTCCCTTGGTCCAACGAGTCATTACTTCCAGCCGGCCCAAGCGGAACTTTTGAAAGGCCCATTTTCTTTTGTGGCCCGCATGAAAGAGGCCCAACTCCCATAACATGTTCTGGCCCATCATTCCTCGCCTCTTCCTCCCGGTTAGCTGGCATCCTCTTCTCCGACTCCAAGATCCGTACCTGTGGAGCCTCTTGCACGTTACCTTCCCTGTCAGCTTTACCGAAAATCTCGGTATCAATCTCCCTCAGTTGCTCCTCGAAAACTGATTTTTCCATTTCCTTGGTCAGCTTTTTCTTGAGTTTCTCATTTTGCAGTGTCAGGCTTTCCACGTCATCCCTTTTCCCGTGTGTCACCTCATCCCCTTTGGGCTGGCGGCACTCAACAGAGGTTCCTGCATCTTTATCGGACATTTGTACTCCGTCCGCCCTCTCCGACCCCATCTGTCCAGTTTTTACTCTCTCACCTACTTGCATTCCGGTCACCATGTGTGTTTTCTGCAACCTGTCTGGAGTCGCACGCAGCCAGGGACCGTATTGCTTATCCTCTGCTTTTAATAGGACTGCCCTGCGTATCCATTCTAAGCATTCCTTCTCGTCATGGTCCAGTCTACCACATAAATAACAAAACACAGGTAGGCGTTCATACTTGAACTCTACCCACCTTGAATCCGAGCCACCAATGCGTACCATCCTCCCTCGGACTAGCGGATGAGAGATGTCCAAAGTTACTCTAATCCGTAGAAAACATCCCAGGTACACACCATTATCTCCTACATCCACCTTTTCAACCTTACCCAAGATTCCTCCAATGCTTAAACCTGCTTCCCTAGTCTGGCTTAGCGTTGGCAGCCCATGAATCTGAACCCAGAAGGTGGCTTCATGGAAGGTTAAGGAAGAAACAGTCTCACCAACTTTTAACTTGTGCAGCAGGAGAATGTATTTGTCGAAGGACCACGGCTCTTGCAGAAGGACCCTGTCCAGATCTTCCTTTGTTTGGAAAGAGAATAAGACTCTATTCTCTCCCAAGTCGCTGACCTCAAAATCCTGCTTAGTTCTCCATGCTGACCGTAAGGCCCGTCCAATGGCTTCGAGGTTCACTCTCCGTTTGGTGTAGAACTTCCCAACAATAACCAGGCCTTTGTCAACCCCTGGAGGTGCTAGATCCACCTCGCTCCTCTCCTTCTCTGAGAGTTTGATATTTGCGCATTTTGTAGTGATATCGTCCATACCGTACTGAGACAACTAGTTTCCACCGTCAGACGGGGAAAGAGATTGCCTAAAGGCAAAGGTTTTTCACCTCCAGGCTACACCGAGTCTAGAGAGAAAAAGGGAAACAGTGTTCGGCAGTAGATTACTTTAAAGTGTAAAGTGTAAAGCATATAAACAGTGATGTAGCAATTATAAGCTGAAGAACACGACAAAGACTCCCTTATCAAAAAAAAAAACACGACAAAGACTCTCTCATCACTTTCACTATTTCACAAACCATCTGATCTTAATAATATTCCTGAAAGAAAGAAACAAAAACTATGGCGGAAGGAGCTTTATTCCACCTCGCCGGAAAAGTCCTTGAACTGCTGGGTTCCTTCACTCTCCCAGAGGTCAAACTGGCCTGCGGTGTTCAAACTGAGATTGAAAAACTAACAAGCACAGTTTCCACAATCCAAGCTGTGATTCTTGATGCAGAAAAGCAGAGTACTCATAATCATCAGATCAAAGATTGGCTCAGAAAGCTCAAAGGTGTTCTCCATGATGCTGATGACTTGCTGGATGATTTCTCAACCCAAGTTTTGCGGCACAAGGTGATGAGAAAGAAGAAGGTACGCATTTTCTCTTCCAGTTCTAATCGTATTGCTTTTAGTCCCAAGATGGGTCGTCAGATAAAAGCAATTAGGGAGAGACTAAATGCCATTGCAAAAGATAAGGAGGATTTCCACTTTATTCAAAGCTTCATTGAGCCACAAGTCATGAGTAGGGACAGAGAAACTTATTCTTTTGTTCTTGAAGATGAAGTTGTTGGGAGAGAGAATGATAAGGAAGTGATTATCGAAATTCTTTTTGATGACAATGTTGTAGAGAATATTTCTATCATTCCAATCGTTGGTATTGGAGGATTAGGGAAAACCACACTAGCTCAACTGGTTTACAATGATCAAAGTGTCAACAAAAATTTTGAGCTAAAACTTTGGGTTTGTATCTCTGAAATCTTTGATGTAAAACGAATTGTTAAAGAAATTTTAGAACAGCTGACGGATGAGAGACTTAAAGAAAGCTTTGAGATGCTGCAAAATCAGCTTCGAGAAAAACTTAGTGGAAAAAAGTACTTGCTTGTCTTGGATGATATGTGGAATGAGGACAATACTAAATGGCTTCTCTTGAAAAATTTATTAATGGTAGGTGCAAGGGGAAGTAGGATAGTTGTAACTACTCGTTCTATAATGGTGGCGGGCATAACAGGGGCAACTTCATGGTATGCTCTAAGAGGCCTACCTGTAGAAAAGGCTTGGAATTTGTTTGTAAAAGTTGCATTTGGAGAAGGCCAACTGCCAAAGAACCAAGCCTTTATTAACCTGGGAAAGGAGATTTTGGAAAAATGTGTTGGGGTACCTCTTGCCATAAGAGCAATAGCAAGTTTGCTACACTCCAAAGCTTCTGAAAATGAGTGGCGATCTTTCAAGAATTATGAACTCTCAAAAATAACTCAAGGAGAAGAAAATAATATTTTATCAACACTTAAGTTGAGTTATGATCATCTTCCATCATACTTAAAACAATGCTTTGCTTATTGTAGATTGTTTCCAAAAGATTACATGATTCATGTAGGGACATTGATTGATCTTTGGGCAGCGCAAGGTTTTATTAAGTTATCGAATCCAAAGCAACGTGTTAAGGATGTTGGTAGAGAGTACTTCAGGTTATTACTTTGGAGGTCATTCTTCCAAGATGTTAAAAAGGATTACTGGGGCGATATATGGTGCAAAATGCATGATCTCATGCATGATCTTGCAATCTCTGTGGCTGGAACAGAATGTACTGTATTACATTCAACCGAGGAAAATATTGGTGAAAATGTTCATCATATATCATTTAATCTTTTGGATTCGTCGATGCAGTTTCCAATCATCAAGTTTAAAGGAAAGAGGATACGAACGTTTCTTGGACATAGAAGAGGGCGTGACTTTCCTTGTAATGCGCTTGTTTCAAATCTTAAGTATTCACGCACACTAGATTTGAGCTATCTACAGTCACGAAAAATGCTGAGTTCAATTGGGAGATTGAAGCATTTAAGATATCTTGATATTTCTGAAAATGATCACATTAAAATTCTCCCTAATTCCATTGTCTTGCTGCTGAATTTGCAAACACTGAAACTCAAGAATTGTCTTGCACTTAGAGAATTACCCCGGGACACTAAAAATCTGGTCAATCTTAGCCATCTAGATATTTCTGGTTGTATGGCACTGACTCATATGCCTTACGGACTCGGAAATTTGACTTCTCTTGAGATACTACCACATTTTGTTGTGAGAGACGGAGGTGCCAAGGCCAGGGCTAGTGGTGGGCTTAGTGAATTGAATAAGCTGAGCAATTTGGGAGGAAACCTGAGTATTATGTATCTAGGACATGGAAAAGATGACATGATGGAATGTAAAGCTGCAAATATGAAGGAGAAACAACATCTTCACCAACTGGAATTATGTTGGGACCCAAAGTTGGTTGGAGAAACTGAATGTTTTGATGAAATGTCCCTAGAAGGTCTCCAGCCACATCCAAATCTTAATGTGTTGAAATTATCGTTTTATATGGGTGTTACAATTCCAAGTTGGGTCTCTTTGCTCACTAATCTTGTCGATTTGAACTTGTGGAGAAATTGTAGATGCCACCACCTCCCACCGTTAAATCAGCTCCCTTGTCTCAACTCTATTTGGCTTATTAATATGGAAGCACTTGAATACATATCAGAAGACAATGTTAGTAACGTGTTTGGTTCCTCAAAAGAAACATTCTTCCCATCTTTATTTTCTCTCACAATAAAGAAATGCCCTAATCTGAAGGGATGGTGGAAGAAAGATGATAATGATGGGCCAGGCCATCTGTTGCTGCCATCATTTCCTCGTCTCTCTGAATTGCAGATTGATGATTGCCCCAATCTTACTTTCATGCCCTTGTTTCCATATCTTAAATTAGAGCTGAAATTGTGGGAAGCTAGCTTGAAGGTATTGCAGCAAACAATGAATAAACAGAGACCATCAACATCAACATCCTCCTCATGCTACTTTCCTCTCTCTGAATTAGAGTTTTTGTATTTAGAAGGGGTTAATGATTTAGAATCTCTTCCAGAGAAGTGGCTGCAAAACCTTGTTTCTCTTCGGAGACTTTTCATTCGTCAGTGCCCTGGACTTAGGTCTCTTCCTTGTAAAGGTATTCAACATCTCACCTCTCTTCAAGAGATGAAAATAGTGGACTGCAATGAGCTGGCTCTGGTAAATGATGAAGATGATGGCATGCAATGGCAAGGCCTTCAGAGCCTCCATTCTCTGTGTTTTTGTGGAACTCCAAAGTTGGTGTCTCTACCAGATGGGCTTCAACATGTTACCACTCTTCAAAAACTCAAAATTCTTAATTGTACTAATTTAATGGTATTACCAGAGTGGATAGGCAACCTCGCATCACTACATTATCTTGCAATTTCCGGATGCTTCAATCTGACGTCATTGCCTCAAGAGATTTGCCATCTCACGTCTTTACAATTTCTTGAGATTGGCAATTGTCCTAATTTGATGACTTTACCAGGGTCAATGGATAACCTCACGTTACTACAAATGCTTAAAATTGGGGAATTCCCCAATCTGACCTCACTGCCTCAAGGGATTCGCAGTCTCACCTCTTTAAAAATGTTGAGGGTTGGCAATTGTCCTAATTTGAAGGCTTTACCAGAGTGGATAGGGAACCTCACATCACTGGAAGAGCTTATAATTTGCAAATGCCTTAATCTGACATCATTGCCTCAAGGGATTCATGATCTCCCCTCTTTACAACGGCTGATCATTACTGGTTGTCCCATTTTAGGAGCAAGATGCCTGGGGGAAGATTGGCCCAAGATTTCTCATGTTCCAGTCTTGAGATTGGATCGATAGTGGCGGTGAGATACAAGTTGTTCAGGTATGTGTCTATCTGTTAATCACAATTTTTCATAGAAAATAAAATAAGGATGCTTTTAGCTTTTTTCTTCTTTATGTTTTTGAGAGTTGTGATATTTTGGGGACTTCTCAGTTATTTGACTTCTCATGCAGAGAATAGACTTGGGCTTAAAAATTCAGACCTATCCAAAATTTGCAATTGTGCAATATTACAAGAAGTCAGCGGTAATAACGTTTTTCATTTTTTTTTTTTAATTCTATTTATTTTGTTCCTTTTCCATTCCTGTCATCAAAATTTTAATTAGACACATTGTTTTTGAAATTTGTAGGACAAGAAAAAAGAACAGTGTAAATTCTTTGATTTGTTTTTTTTTATTCTAATGATTTATATCTTTGTACCTAAAACTGTGGTGATGTATTGACATATATGGTTGATAGTGATAATTTCAAAATCAGAGTCAGATAATTATCACTTTGAGGAGATGACTTTACTACGCAACTAACACTGCAGACTTGGTTTATACTTTTAGGGGGAGGTGGGGCTATAAAGGTTTCCATTGTAGATTCAAATTAATTTAGGCAATTACAGATACCACCCCTGTGGAATACCCTTAAAACAAGCAACTATCTCATGTTTTATTTTGTGACACTTACCTCCCTTGTGTTTAGTAATGGACTAACAAACTAATGCTGTTAAGACAACATGAATGCGCACAGCTTCTCTTTTTCCCCTACTTGACTATCTGCTCATCAAAGTAAATTGGGGTAGAATGTTCTTTTTATCAATTCTTTTCTAGTAAGTTCATTTGCCACATCATCAAATTCTGTTATTGATAAATGGAAATGTCTAATAGAGCAAACCACAGGGGAGGTAAGTGTCACAAAATAAAGCACACAGTATTTCCTTGTTTTTAGAGTATATCACTGGGATGGTATGTATAATTTGCCCAATTAATTTACAAATTCTCATATGAGCTAATCCATAAAAACAACAAATTCATTGAAAGTTTCCATCTGATTTTCATTTCCTATCTTCTGACTAAAAATTTCTAATTAGATTTTGAGTTTGTTCAAACATTTTGAACAAAACTTTTGCTGCTTTCTGTCTGTTTCTTCTTTATCTGTTTTTATATCCAAGGTTTCTAATGCTCAGAGCAGTACACATCTAGGATTTTTTTGCTTTACTAATGATTTTTTTTTTTTTGGCTTTGTCTGCCTCCTACAGCTGCTTGCAATCTTCCTTTCGTATTCAAATATTTCTTTAAACTTATATACTCTTTTTGAATATTGTTACCTTCTCGTCCTTGTCCTGCCAAAAAGGAAAAGTTCTTTTTATTTTTTCAAAAAATTATGTCATTATACTTTTTTTTTCTTTTTGGTTCTTTTTCTATAAACGTTTCTTTTTTAAGAGAGGCTTCTTAATGCTTCGATTACTTGTGTAGATAAAACTGTTTATCAAAATACATTGCATGAATCAGCTTATCATGTAGGCATGCTCTTTTATATATAAACTTTAGAGGTTGAGCCTTAGTGCGATACAAGTGCCTTCCATCAAAAGTGTTAGGTCGTGGTTCTTGTTCACCTTTCCCAAACACCCCCAAAGTGGGGGGTTTTGTGCGTCGGGTACAACTTTAAAGCTAATAAACCAATGGTTAGTTCTGAAATTGCATTGTCTAACCAATGACTTAAAATAAATTTTTTTTGTTGTTGTCATGATTCAACTGAAATATTTGTTTGCTTCCTCACATGTTTATCTGAAGACTAACTTTAAAGTCAAAGAAGAATAGCCCGTTCAGAAAATTAAAAAAAAGAATACAGAGATCAATTAAATTGGATTGGATTTTTTACCAGTTACTAAATTTAAAAGTACTAATTAAGATTTTTCTTTTGCTTAAATACTTGTTAAGACTTGAGGATACCTTCATTTTCTTACTTTATTCAGGATACTTCTCTACCTATTGTTTTATGATGATTTATTAATGCTCAAAGCAGCAGCCAAGTTTAGGAACTTTTCATTTTCTATGTGGTTGGTGTTTTGTCTATTTCTCTACCTCCTAAAGCCATAGTCTTTGGTTCTTAACTTTTTGTTGTGCAGCCTCTGTCCAAGCATTGGGCCACATTGCACATGTTATTTTCTTTAATGAGTTTAATCACTACAAGTATGGGGCATTGTGTGATGGATGGATAGAGTTCCTGGAGTTCTTTAAGTCAAAGAGATGTAGTATGGGTAAGGACGGTTGAGCCAAGACAGGTAAGAGAAGGAGTTTTATTAAATGTCCCAAAGATGGAGTAACTTGCTGCAAAGCGATGCAGAGGTAAGCCAATTCTTGTAGACCATTTTAGTTATTCTTACCTTATCATTTTTGTGCCTACTGCCAAGAGACTACATAGGAAACCATATCAACATTCTTCTTGTAGATTATTTAGATGGTAATATGCCACTCATCTAATAATATATGGCTGGTTCTATATTATCCAGTGCTGATCTCACCAAGGGAGGAGTAGCTTGATACAGTCCTACTCTTTACCACTTCCCCTTGATTATATTCTTTTCTAATACTAAAAGACATGCATTTTCTTACAAAAATGAGCGGAAGTTGTTTCCAATTTTTGATAGTTTTGTGTAGATGTTTCTGTTTGAAATTTTGAATTGAAGGTTGTTTCTTTTGTAATTATAACCAGAAATCTATGCAGTATGTGAAATTACGCATTTCAGACTAGTTCTATGTGTTAGCCTTTTTTGTGATTTGGAAGCTAAAATTAAGGACCACTAAATGATTAATCAATTCAAAGGAAGGACTCCAGTGCCATAAATGCATGTGTCAAACCAACTCAAAGATGCAGTTGGTAGAAAGTAAAATGGTTGAAAATAATTGTAAATGTTTGCCTTAACATACATGTAGAAGTGGGTGGGAATGATCTAGTGATTTGTTTCCAGGAGAAAAGTGTTACCCAATGTCAAAGTGTCTCTCAGCTTTCCTATTAGGATAATTTGAAAATCACTTGCTTAAAATTTTACATGTCATTGGTTGGCCAAATATTAATTTAAGGTACCTAGATTTTCTCAATTTTCCCAAAAGGAATCTTCCCTGGAGATGTAGTTCTATATTTAAGAACCAAATCATACACCAATAACTAAGTCATTTTCATGACTTTCATGTTATCCAAATTGGGGTCTCTTGTTGAGTGATTTCAACATCTATTACTCTGCAAATATGTTCACAAATTCACTTTCAACTTTGTTCTAGTTCAATGCTTTCTTGGAGTGACCAACAAGCTCATCTCAATTGAATCCTTGTAATCTCAGATGCCATAGTATGGTATCATTGCCATAATTAAGGGCTATAGTTGCGTCACACTCTCACCACTTTAAGGAGATTGTGAATCTCCAGTTGTCCCACTTACTAGAAAGATACAAGGATTGAATAGGTATATGATGGCTAAAATCCCATATTTCTACAGGAAGGAAAAAGAAAAACCATATGATGGGACAGAGATTAATATCCTTTTGCTGAAGAAATATACCTAAGATTCTTCAGGTATACTAATTAAGCTGCATCCTTCACAAGCTATCAAATATCATCATGTTCTTTGTTTTCTTCTTTTTCTTTATTCATCTGTTTAAGTTTTTTTTTTTTTAATTTTAATTTTTATAAAATTAAAAAAAAAAAAAAAATTCTAACTACTGTAGAATGGATTGCAACACTAAACTATAAGGCTTAAGTATTGATACTATTCAATTTATGTGCATGCTATAATCCTAAACAATGTGGTGATATATATTCCATTTCGGATCACTCTTTTCTATTGTTTTGACACATTTGGTAGCCAAAAATACTTGATTTGACTATATACATTTGTTTTTAACAAGTAAGCATTTTGTTAAAAAAGTACAAAAGGGGCACAACCCCAGTACACCAAATGTATAGAAGAGATTTGAATTGCTTAATTTAATTATTTAGCTATAATCATGTGGGAATTTCATGTTTCTAAAATGTATGATGAATACTTTGCCAATTTTTCTTTCTCAAACTATCAGAAACATGAATTGAGGAGGCGGTAATGGATCATAAGATTGCTGGTGCCCCAAATATTCTAACCTGGACCAGAAGGATCTCACCCCATTAGCTGCACAGGTTCTTAAATCCTTTAACTTCTATCTTAATCAGTTTTGCACTTTTTTTGTTGTTCTCTTTTAAGAGCTTTCAATTTTGTTGAATTTCTAAATTATGTGTTTCTGTATATAACACACAGGAGAGTGTGGCAAAATTAAAGATGACTCTACAAAAATGAAGCATCATCTTTCAATAGATTGAGTAATATGCCTCACTTCAGTTGACATCATCTGCAAAAGTCTTACAAATTTTTAAATTTGTTTTTCAGTTGACAACTTCAAGTGCAAGGCAAATTGGGACTTGCTCTGTTGAGATGGCTTTTGAGACTTCCACAACAAAGAACCTCTTTCGGTGTGCTGTTATCTCTACATAGCATGGTATTACTCATCCTTGAAGTAGTCTTTCAATTCTATGTAAGGCTGCTTCGGATACCACAATATTCCAAGCCATGGGCAATTGCATATATGAGACTTGAACACTTACATTTTGTGCAGAGGCTAGGTGTGTGTTCATGTTATAGTATCAGTTTCCCAACAATCTTTCTACATTAGCATAAAATTTAGCAATCATATATCATAGAAAGGGCCCTATGTTAGTTGGGGTCCCTTTCATCATGACCTTTATCATCAATTGCCTTCCTCTGTGCTTGGCAACATTACTCCACATTGGTGCCTGTTTGGATTGCCACCTGTAGTGGCTGGTGATTCGCTGATCAAAGAGCAGATTTTGGAGAGATTATTCATCAATCTAGTGGTTGGTGAATCACCGATCAAAGAGTATTATTAAGTAGCTATCCTTGTGGAGAAGTATTAGTCATCTTCGACAGTTTTGCTACATATATGAGGACAATTGAATGCATCTTTTCATTTCGTCGGGAAAGTTGAATTTCCAATTTTCAACATGTTGAGTACTGCATCAAATATTTCATTTCTTCTTCAAAGTTTATGATTTGAGCGTCCAGCTTTTTGTGAAATTTTTTTTGGGTGGATCAACTTATTTTTGCTACTTGGATTTGATTATAATCAGGGTGCTCTTTGTACTTGTATTCCAATTAATATTGAGTAATTCTTTTCTTCTTCTTCTTCTTCTTCCTTTTTTTTTATTTTTTTATTTTTTTTAACAACTGGGGATAAAGATGCTTACCATGACCTCTCCCAGACTCCGCAAAAGTGGGAGCTTTGTGCACAGGGTACAACGTTTACAATGATAAAAAAAATCCTCTTGAAATAAATTCGACATCTCAACAAACCGAAGGAATTTAAGCAATAAAAATCGTTTTGCTTTTCAAATTATTGAACTTTTCTTGTAACATGTTGTATCTAGTGGACCATCTTGTCAATGATGTTTCCTGCTTTCTTGTTAATACATTTGGAATTCGTAGTGCATTGTCAATTTGTATAAATGAATTGTGTATTGCATGTGTCACTCTCTTAGAAGCAAAATTGGTCTATTTAGAATTGCATGGTGCTAAAGTGAAACTGCATATTCCAATTTTAAACTTGGTTTAATTTTTATCCTCTTAGATTTAAGATTGTTGGAACTTGCATAGAACTTATTCGCTCCATTTTTAGCCTTCTTTTATTTCTACGTGCTCCTATAAAATACAGTATGGACAATCTAAAGTTACTAAAATTCAAGTCAGTCAAAAAGAATTATTTTTAAGAAATTTTTTCAACTAGAGTTCTGCATTCTGCAAGTAATCTTCCTATTATCAAATATCTTCTTAGGAGCACGGTTCTAGTACAAAATGCTACCGTGTTTTCGTGCATGTAAAATATGTTGCTCTTGGCTAGATTAACTTGAAGCCTAGACCATAGGTAAAACTTATCCAAAACATTCTATATAGCAAGAAAGATTCATCCCCTTGTCATACTTTATGAATCCCTTAGAAGCAGCAGTTCAAAGAAACATTGAAGTAAACAGTACATCTTAGGAACATTGTTGACCTTGCAATTGCTCTTTGAAATGGCTTTGGAAATACAATTGCTGTGAGCATATGACTACCCTTTTCCAATTCCCCTCTAAATAAAGGCTGCTTGATTTGGACTAATGACATAATGACTAGTAACTAGCGACTTTGCTATTGCCTTTGTAGTTTGTACACAATACTGCAAGATGATATTAACATGAACTCAAGCATAAATGATTAACTAGGCCCCTCATTTCGAAACTAGAGTTACCTTTGTTGCATTGATCTCATAATTTACTAAATTGGAAGGAAAAAAGGCTTGTGTGAAATCAAACTGTGTGACCATCACAGCAAGGAGCTTTCAAAACTTTAGGAAAAAGATAATGTGAGGACACGATTAATGACGACCCAAGAATGACATTGGGCTCGTACGTAAAGGGCCCAAACAATATAATTTGTAGAGTGTGGGTTTGAAAGGCTAGACCCAGGTCACTTCTTCCAGTGGCGACAATGAATGGTTCCGGTTTTTAGACCTTGTTCGAGGAGCCTAATGTTCTTCTTCTCCTCTCCCAGGGCTTCCTAGTCTCCCTTCTCCATTGGTTCTCCTTCCCTTTTATACTAACATTTACCCCCCTCCTAGTGTCCACGTGTAAGCTCCACTTTTTGGGGTTGAGACTTGTCCTATCAGCTCATACCTGGAGTGGTTGAGAGTGGTTGTAAAAGCTGAATAGCATGGTGAAAGGCATGGACCTGTCAGACGCAGAGTTCTTTATTGCTGTATTGGCAGCTTTTCCCCCTGCCCTACTCCTGTATTGAGTTCATCCTTTCCTTTAGGGTATTACGGGATGCTGAGGACGGAATTCTCCTCAGCTGTGTCCTAAGGTAATTTGGACTTTCATGTCCTTAGCAATGCTCTCCTCGGCTTGGGCTTTGGGCCTTAACGTAAAGTGGGCCAGGGTTACAAATTATTAGGCCCCACAGATAGTATTATTAGTCTCTTCCCTATAAATTTCTCTAGCCATTTAAGTTTTTGAGGTTCAAAAATAGAATAATAAAGCAAATCTTGTATTTTTTTTTTTTTTGTTCATTTAATTTTTAAATTAGGCCTTGTAACAAAGAAGTCTCTTGCAATAGGAAAGGATTTCTCTTCAAGTTGCTATCTTCTTGAAGGTTTTGCCATTTATAAAAAAAGTTTTGAAAATTTCTGTTCATTTTATCATTTTTCAAAGGTGCCATGGTAGACTATTGTAAGTTTAGTACAATAATCTGTTGTATTTGATAATCTACTCTCACCCAAAACATTTCCAAATGAGTTGAAAACTTTCATCCTTCTTAACATTTTTGCCATAACCCATGCATCTGCTGCAAAATTTTAGCGGTCTATGTGTTGTGTTCATTATCTTTCCCATAAGGACATGCCTCAACATCTTTTACAATTCAAAAAATGAAGACCCTTATTATGTGAGTGAGTTTGTTTAGTAGATATCAAGCCCCATAAGATTTGGTGTTTTTTTGTCAAGTTTTCTAGCCATTAAGCCAAATCCATCCCCTTAATCTAATGGTCATATATATTTGCAATGCTTCCAACCCTACTACGGGATTGAAACCTAAGAACCATGTGGTACAAGAAATATACTTGTTAGTTAACGTTTTTTCATTGATGTCAAACTAAAATATTGCAAACTAGAAGAAAATGAAGAAAGAATAAATAAGTTGTGTCATAGATATGAAGAAGGTAAAACAGTGCCTCATATATTCTGTCCAATTTGGTCATGCTCGGTCTATTTCGGTCTTTTTGGGTTGCTTTTACGATTATAAGTAGAGTGATCTTTATACTTGTATGCAATTAATGTTTTGAGTTTTTTTTCCCCATTGTGGGAATGTAAAATTAGTAAATAAATCGGAAAATATTCTAAGATATTTAAGAAATCAATCATTTTTATTATGTTTTTGGTATTTGTTTTTCAAATTTAGTGAGCTCTTACCTGTTCCATCCAGTGAAACATCTTGCAAATAATGCAATGATGTTTCTTGCTATTTATCTACCTATATATATTTGATAAAAGGCATCATTTGCATTTTATCTCGTAAAATTATAGGACATGAGATATAACAATAGAAATCAAAATTTGGGGTAATAGGTCTTCCTAAAGTACACAGTTTTGTCAAAATTAATCTTGTACTAGTCAAATTGCATTGGAACCCATTTTCTTTGCTATTGAGAATCACTATATGTATGTAGGTTGTCCTCGAGGTATATATGAGCTTTGTAATCCTCATAGAATCTGGTTGCATCTTGTATAATGATCGATGTTTGCCCTTCACTAACCTCATATATGTGTACGTGTGTTTCAATGGTACCAAATCTGGCCATGCAAGAAGAACATACTTCTCAAACTCTTCTTTGCTGCAGTTCCCAACCTCATTTTCAAACACCATTCTAAAATATTTCTGGGTATTTTGGCATATCTTTTGTATACTTATTGGACGCCAACCACCCATGCTCCCCTTGATGGAGGACATTGCCACAAGGTGGGAAGGACTGTTTCATTGTCTTGCACACAGCTACACAACCCATTTTCAACACACCATCAACAACATTCATAAATTTTCCTTAGTGGGCAGGGTGTCTTGAATAGCCCTCCAAAATGTGGTGTGCAACCCACCTTAGATAATATTTTCTTAAAAAGTTAGATTTCTAAATAAAACCAATAATTTAGCATAGATAAAGTAGAGTACCATAAACCGAAAGTTAGGTCTTATATAAGCTATTGTCACCTAATTCAAAAAAGTGTTATGCTTTCTATAACGTGCTTTTCTATATAGCACACTTTTTAAATATAATAAAATTACTAAAATAATGTCCTAGGTGAAACTTGTAGGGATACGATTTTAGTTGGCCCGATCCTTGTTGGTTAGATCTTGGCCCAAAAAATCCCACACAGTGAATTTTTGTAGAGTATGGGCTAAAGAACTTGGTTCCAGTTGGCTTAAACGGTTTGTTGCATGGGCTCCAGAGATACAGGAACAAGAACAAAAGGAAGTAACAGTGAAAAGAGATCCTTCTCAGAAGATAAGATCTCAAACTTGATTAGTGGGCTCAGATTTATAAAATTTCTCTACAATGTTCTCTCCTCCTTCCTTTCCGTTTTTCTCCGTCCCCTTCTCTTGGGGGACTTTTACATATTATATAGACCCTCCCCTATCATCCGGGCTTTACACTTGTTGATCATCCAAACCCCTACTTGAGCACCTGTCCCATCAGACACCCTTATCAGTTCTTTGTCAGTTGCAGTGACCAAGGTAGCACTGTTCAGGGGTCTTCTCTTCATTAATGCGGCCAAGAGAGTAGTTGTGGTGCATTTAATGTGGTGGTGGCAGCCTTTGCTGAGATATTTTGGGTTTCCTTACTTTTTACGTGCTTGGAGGGAGGACTACGGTAGCTGGGATGCAACTTCGACCTGGATTTTGGAATGTCTGAGGAGGAATTACTCCTCGGAAACGTTCTCTTTGACCCAGCGGGCCTGAATAAGGAATCTGGACCACGACGTCTCCTCGGACAGACTGGTCCTCGAACGGGCCCAGGGCCCAGTCAACCCATTACTCTGGGCCGGTCCCCACAAAACTCTCTATATCAATTATCAAAGTTTAATAATTTTAAAATTACAATTTTGATTAAAATCCTATTACTAGTTTTTTTTTAAATAAAAAATAAAAGTAGTTTGCTTATTTATTTTATAGCGTTTTGGTTTTTGGTATAGACGATTAAAACCCTAGATCTCTAGTTTCAAATAGTTTGCTTATTTATTTAAAACTATTTTAATCATGTAATTTTTTTTTTTGTTTAATAATAAAATTGGGTTTAATATGTTGTGTTTGTGATGTGTTACACAAGTGTTCCATATACACAACATGCTTTCATAATGCAAAATAAATACTTTAAAATTACTAACACCTTTGTTCTAAATGAGAGTCTATTACAAGTTTGAAATTGAGACTCTATTATGTGCTTTTTTTCAACTTATTTTTATAATTATCTAATCATATATATATAATTGAAACCTTTACCATTTTGTTAACTTTTTAATAGTTGTCACATAAGACTTTGTTACTTCACAAGTTTACACATCATTTTTTTAATTATATATGGGAAATGTTAATAAATACCCTAAGGGTATTGGTTTAGGGACTATTTTAAGATACTTTTTATAGGAAAAAAAAAATTAAATGTTTTGACATCTTTTTACATTTCTTATAAAAGAGATGTTAAAATTTTCCTAAAATTGTTTATTAACAATTTCCCTAAGAGCACCCATTAACAAGACCCATTATATATTTTTTTGAATTGAGTTTAAACTCTATTTTATATTTAAGCACTTCATTTGAATATTATCAAATCATATTTTCATTAAATGTTAGAATAGATGGTTCCATATTCAAAGTCATTGTCAATCATAGTAAAAGCTTATTATAATTATTATAACTATCATAATTATCAGATTTCATATTCATACAAAAAAAGAGATAAACAATCATATTTTGATAAAAATATATTGTGTGTTACATGAATTACTCACTAGTTAATTTATTATTTTGGGTATATAAAAATTTTTAAAGCACACTTTTTTATTATAGATATTTTTGTGCTTGTATAGAAAAAAGAAAAAAGAAAAAGCTCAACCATGTATAATGAAAGTTTGCGGGAAAAATAATGGGCTTCTTTAAATTATTCAATATAAGTGGGCTTCTTTAAATTTAAAAAATAGATTGGACTGGTTTCCAACTTCCCCCACCTCTTTTTTTTTCATGTATCATTTGATCTTGAAGATCCATCAAGGAAACTTTCAATTTTTAAGGATAATGGAATGAAGTTACGAACAATTCTTGTATCTAGTGTAGGGAGCAATTTGGGTAACTTCACTTGTGATGCTCTTGTTTCAAAACTCAATTATTTACAGACATTAGATTTGAGTGAGATAAATCTAAATTTAATGCCACATTCAATTGAAAAATTGAAACATTTGAGATATTTTAATCTTCCTAAAAATGAAGAAATTGAATTTCTCCCTAATACCATTACCACGCTACTAAATTCGCCGACGTTAAACCTCGGTGGTTGTCGCTCACTTAAAGAATTATCGCGGGGCCTTAAGAAGTTGGTCAATCTTAGGCATTTAGACGTTAGTAATTGTGTCGAATTGATGCATATGCCCCTTGGACTTGGGCATCTTTATTTCTCTTGAGATACTGCCTCTGTTTTTCGTGAGGCAAAAGGCTAGGTCTGGAGGTGGGCTAAGTGAATTGAAGCAGCTGAGCAATTGGAGAGGAAGACTTGAGATCAAATATTTGGGACATGGAAGAGATGATATGGCGGAATGTAAAGCCACAAATATGAAGGAATTCAGATGATGATGATGATGATGAAAATCATCTTTTGCTTCCATCATTTCATCCTCCTCTTTCTCATTTACAGATTATCGAATGCCCTAACTTGACTTCCATGCCCCTAATTCCCGATCTCACTTCTTTAAAAGCGTTAGATATTTCGGTTTGTCCCCTCTTAAGGCAAAGACGCAAACACTGAAGATTGGCCCATCCATCATTGCTCATTTCCCAAATAATCCAGCAAGAAATAACAATTTATTCAGGTATATATGCATCTGTCTTTTTATAATCCCAAATTCAAAATCAACTACTGGTTTTTTAGGGTTTTTATATTTTCGACATCTTCTAGAACTTTCAACTTCTTTCTTATGCTGAACTGAACCAATTTAAATCAGAGTCAGTTTGTCTACTTCCAGAGGAGGAATTAATTTATTCAGGTATTTCGTTGTTTCACTCTCTTTTATTTATTTATTTTTTCTTTTTTGGGGTCTATATATCTATTAAGATTAATTTTAAAATTCTCATTTGAACTATTGATATATAGAAAATAACTAATGGTTTAATTACTGTTTTTGATGGGATAATTGTTGAATGAATTCTTTCTTTTCTCAGAATTTTTTAAATTTTTTTCATTTTTTATTTTGGAGACTTTGTTTTAGTCAGAAGCAGAACAAAGATTGAGGTCTACCGATGTAGACATTCACAAATCTGGAGATAAATAGATAATATTTATCTGTGTTGGCGCAAGGTCAAGAACTCAGTGGTAATCATTTGTTTCCCTTTTTTTCCCTTCAAAACTTTAATAAGACGCATGATTTCTTCAAGTTATTAGGAGAATAAAAAAGGATAACTGTTCTATCATTTGTTCTTTTATTCTAACGATTTATATCTTTTCATCTAAACTTGTGTTAATGAAGTGACATATATTGTTGCTTAGGATACCAAATTGAAGGGAGCACTTGACCAGGCAGCTAACATGGCAGGAATTAGCTTACTAAACTGGTATTTTGGTGTTTAAATTTATTTTTATTTTTTTTGGAGTATAAAAGTTTCTAACGTATATTTGCTTACTAATACTTTATTTGCTTCCTCACATGTCGAATCGTTGATGTGAAGACTGACTTTGAAGTCAGAGAAGAACTAGAGAATGACTGAATGAGTCTAACTTGTTTATTCATGCACAAATTCAAAGGTGATTGAATTTTTATCTATTACTCAATTGAAAATTACCAATTAAGATTTTTCTTTTTGCTTGACTACCAATTAAGATTAGAAGATGTTGTTATTTTTCTTACTGTGTCCATTTTTATATAATAGGTTGTTCTGCTCAAAACAAAACTCAAGTTTAAGAACGTTTGGTTTTTCCATCGGTTGGTAATTTGGCACTCTCTCTCTCTTTGCTAAAGCCATGGCCCTTGCTTCTTGAATTTTGGCTGTGGAGACAAAATTCAAGAACCTGCCCTGTTCAAAACTTTCTGGCCCTGAAATCGTTTAACAAGTAGTGTACTCAATGGTAATCATCTTCTCTCTATCTTTTAAAATTTAGGCGAATCTCTTTCTGTTTTGTTTCCTTTCTGTATGTTCAAAGGCCTGCTGTTGCACAGAAAGGATAGAGTTTATATCTTTGTAACTACAATTGACTCAATGGTGATGTACTTGGTTGCTTCGCTGACAATTGCAGAAATAGAGAAACTTTTACTACTTGAGGGGAGTGACTACCATGCCAACTAACAATGCAGGAGTTATCTTATTAAATGGATTCTGATTGGTCAATTATTTTCTTCATATATAAGATTAAAACATGTTCTTATATATACTAGAAATTGATTTCCACAATGTCATTGGGTAATTGGTAAACAACTAATGAATTATGTAGTTTATGGGTTGAGACAATAAGGCTGAATATTTTTTTCTTTTTCCAAATGTTTCTGGAGAATTCATTTAAGTCAAAAGTATAAAATGAGATAGTCTAGTTGGTTTATTTAGTATAGTGTGTCTGGACATGCACAAATCCAATGGTAAATTATCTTACAAATTTTAGAATACCCTCTTTTTCTTACTCCTTTATGTATTATTTTATGGTGGGTTATTAATGCTCAAAGCAGCATCCAAGCTTAGGAACTTTTCATTTTTTGTGGTTGGTTTTTTCTCTATTTGTCTACCTCCTAAAGCCCCTTTGGTTCTTTACTTTTTGTTGTGCAGACTCTGTTTGAATATTGGGCAACATTGCACATGTTCTTTTCTCTAATATCCCCATGTCCTTTTGTTTGCTTCTTTACTACCGAACTGTATCTCATACTTATTTGACGGGCTTTTGCATTTGGTTTCTGTATCAAGCAATACATAGACTGGGTGAAATCTGGCACTCCTTGACCATGAGTTACAATTGTTCAAGAGGGTGAATCCACGACCCTGTTTGGGTAAGTTTTTTTCATCACTCAATTTCCGTCACTTAATTTCCATCACTCATCACTCATCACTCATCACTCATAACTCATCACTCATTACTCATCACTCATCACTCATTTTTTCACACTCATTTGGCAACATCACTTTTATTTTCATCACTCAATTTTTTCACACTATTCATGGGTCCCACACCTGTCAGCCAGTACAGTTTTTTTTTTTTTTTTTTTTTTTTTTAGTACCCAACTCACCGAAGCTAATAGATATATATATATATATATAATAAAAAAATAAATAAATAAAAAAAACTGAAGAGCCAACCCAGGAAAAAAAAAAAAACCTGAACGGCCAACCCAGGAAAAGAAAAAAAAAAAAAAAAACAGCCAACGCCAACCCACAAAAAAAAAAAAAAAAAGGTCAAAAGTGTTCAAAAGTTGCGGCTGTGAGTCCCTTATGTGTGTTTAATTACAATATTGCCATTGAGTTATGAGTTATGGAAACTGAAAACAGCCAAAAGTTGTTTTCAGTTTCCATAACTCAAAAATCAGAGAATTGAGTGATGGAAACAGAGTTATTGTTTGCCAAACAAACTTTTTATTATGGGTCCCACCATTTTTGAGTTATGAGTTATGAAAATAGAGAATTGAGTTATCAAAAAACTCAATCCAAACAGGCTCCAAACTACACTGCTCGGGGAAATGGCTTGGAGCTATTATCCATGTAAACTATCTTAATATTTTACTAAAAAAAGGTCACTAATTATCACCTTGTATGTAGTCCATGAGAAGATTTCGCAGAATAATGCCTTTTTCTCAATTTCATTTTCTAAAGCTTAATGTGCATCAAAAACACCAATATGCTTTAGAGTTAAAAGTTGCAAAATTAGAGGGACGACTTTTACTCTATGCATTTGATAGGCGAGAGAGCAATATGGCAAAGAGGGTTTTGACATCATTTGGTATTTGGTAGACAAAACTACTTGATTTGGCTTTATACATTTTTTTTTTAATGAGTATGCATTTTGTTAAAAAAAACACAAAAAGGGGCCCAACCCTGGTACACCAGATGTGTACAAGATATTTAATATTCTTAATTCAATTATTTAGTTCAAATCATATGGGAATTTCATGTTTCTAAAATGTGTGATGAATACTTTGCCAATTTTTCTTTCTCAAACTATCATAAACATCTTTCAAGAGCTTTCAATTATGTTGAATTTCTAAATTATGTGTTTCTGTATATAAAACAGAGGAAAGTGTGGCATTGAAACCAAAAGGATTTTCAAAGATGGTTCTACAAAAGTCAGGCATCATCTTTCTATAGATTGAGTAATACGCCTCTCACTTCCTTAATTTAGTTTCATATTTATGATAATTTTTGTCTTTTCAAAAATTTGCTTGCAAAATTATTTTTGTAACTATAATATTTTTTAACTGGTGAATTCTTAATTTTGTAGTTTTCTCTTTTGGTGCAGTCTGGAGCTCATTGCTGTGTACAAGTCGGTGACTAAACCTATTTAATCTTACATTAAAAGCATGAGCATGTGACATAATCTGCAAAAGTCTTTACAAATTTTTATAATTGTTTTCAGTTGATAATTTCAGGTGCAGGGAAAACTTGTGCTTGCTCCATTGATGGAGTTTGAGACTTCCACAACAAAGAACCTCTTTGGTAAGTTCTGTTATCTCTACATTAGCATGGTTTTAGTCATCTTTGAAGTGGTCTTTCAATTCTTCTTAAGGCTGCTTAGGATACCACAATATTCTAAGCCATGGCAATTACATACATGAGACTCACAAACACTTACATGAACCCGAAACTTTTATACACATGCAATGGATTCCCTTTTGTGCTGATGCTAGGTGTGTTTCATGTTCTAGTATCAATTTCCCAATAATATTCGTTCTCTTTTGCAGTTTGGATAGAGGCCACTGTGTCGTCTTTGAAGTAAGAGTGAAATATGAAGATGATCCATATCTTTGTGTATTTTGGAGACAAGGGAAAGTGAGCATTTTCTGGAAGGGACTAGAATTAGGGAGAGAGATTACGTCCCTGGTTGACTTCCATTCAAATGAAATACCTTGTTTTTTTACCTGAATTCTCCTATCAAATTTTATTCCTATTGGAGAATGTTGGAATTTCCTTATAGATGATATAGCCACTTGGTGAAATTATCAATCAATGAAGAGTTGGGGACCAAAGCTTTGTCCTTCCATATGCCCTGTAAAAGCAAATTTTTAGAAGCCATGAGAACTTACATATTCCTCGCAGCAATTGAAGTTAAAGTCAACTGTAGGAGTGTATTGATGAGAATGCTTATGTTCTAGGGTCATATGAATTTTACTCTGCATTTAGTTAGGATGTTATGCCCTTCCTAGATTTTAGATCCTTACTATTTGAAGTATGAGTGTATTCCTTCAAAATTTCTGAAGGGTAGGTTGTCCATTGTCCCATGTATGGTTTTAACTGCTTCACTTAAGGTTAACTTCTGAAGGGTAGGTTGTCCATTGTCCCATGTATGGTTTTAACTGCTTCACTTAAGGTTAACTTTGTGTTTAGTTATTTATTCTTATATTCAAAATATTCTTTTTTACGTAATTGTTTGGCCCTAGAGCATAATATTCACAAATTTTACATATTTTAAAGCTTGATATAAACCTTAGCAATTCTTCTGGTAATGTCCTACCTGCTAAGTTTATAGTATTTCTAAATCACTGATACCTTGCCTTTAGAGCAAAATTTACTTCTTTATTTTTTGTCAGATTTAAGTAGTTTTATTTCATACAGCCTTGAAGAAGGCTGGAAAAATTCACAAGTGCAACTCTGTAATGTCAAATGTGTATTTCCATTCCAAAAAAAAAAAAAAAAATCTAATGAGAAGAGGGAAATCACCACAATACAATTCCCTCTTATTTTCCTCTCTATTTACTCTACTGCTACCATTGAGATTTAATTGTGTTGAATAATTCACTTCTTTTCCCTTCTTGCTTGTCTCATCTCCTGACCTTACCCTTTCGAACTTTCCATTACTTTGACGGCAAGAGCTTCTTCCTTTGCAATATTTTTACTGGAGTTGTTCAACTATTAGAATGGTTTTGTTTAACTATTTTTGTTTTGGTCAGTATAGTCATATATTATCTCATGAAGCTCTTGTTGTTTTATTTCTTTTTCTTCATTGTTGATGACTACTGCATTACGTTTTGTAGTTAAGATAGTAAGAGCCTCTATCCTCAATTTGCAGACTATTTTCCACAATGTCTTAAGGAGAGCCATTGTTTTGGATTAATAGAGTGGCAAATAGAGGTAGGCTATAATATTTTTGAGCAAAATGATAAAAGTATATGAAAATTGGTCAATATTTAATGTGATATTTTAGCTATTGTTTTCTTTGCAGATGACAGTTCCACTAAGCATACAACCCATCTCATAACTCCTTTTTCTGTGAGAGGTGAGCCTACATGTTTCTTTGTGGAAAATTTGGCAATTCCTTTATATTTTTTAGTATCTGGGTTTTTTAGTTTAGATTTTTTTTAATTATCATGTCTCCTTACATTGTGGAGTGAAAATTTGGTTTAATGCATAATCCTATCTGTAGACTGTAGGTAATCTAATTGAAGACAATAACATATTTCTCAGTCTCCTTTCCTATTGTTCGTTAGGGATGTCGGCCATTATATGGACATGTAGTTCCCCATAGAAGGGTTATTGAGTGGAGACTATACAACACTAAGCTGACGAAGGGAAATTTACATCTGTCCTGAATCTAGCTATAATAAGGAAGATATCTAAGATCACATAATGATGTTGATTGGTCAGTTTTGTCCTGTTGAAGAAGTATTAGTCATCTTCAAATGTTTTGGTAGACAAATGAGGACAATTGAATGGATCAAGTCATTTCATCCAGAATGCTGAATTCGCAATTCTCAACATGTTGAAAACTGTTGTCAGCTAGATTATCAAATATATCATTTCATCTTCAAATTTCATGATTTGGCCCATTTGGTGGTCAACTTTGTGTGAGGTTTTGGTGGATCAACTTATTGGGTTCCTTTTGCGATTATAACTAAGGTGCTCTTTGTACTTGTATGCCACTGCCAATTAAGGTTTTGAATATATTTTTTTTCTTGTGGGGATGGAAACATTGGAAAGAAATTCTACATGTCTACAAGCGTAAGAAATTTAAGCAAATCAATCATTTTTATTCTGTTTTTGGTATTTGTTTTTCAAATTCTGTGAGCTCTTAATTGTTCTATCTAGTGAAACATCTTGCCAATGATGTTTCTTGCAATCCATCTATCTAAATTATGTTTGAAATATTGCATAATTGCTTTTTATTCTATAAATTATTGGACATCTGACAATAGAAAGCAAAATTTGGGGTAATTGATTCTTCTAATGAACACAATTTTGTCAAAATTAATCTTGTACTAGTCAGGCTGCACTGGAACCCATTTTCTTGAGAATCACTATGTATCTAGTTTGTCTTTGAGGAGCGAGCTTTGTAATTCTCATATGATCTGGTTGAATCCTATAGAATGGCAGACGTTGGCACTTCACTAACCTCATGTGTACTTGTGTTTCAATGGTATCAACTACCAAAGCTGCCTTGCAAGAACAACAAACTTCTCCCAACTTTTCTTGGCTGCAGTTCCCAACCTCATTTTCAAACACCGTTAAAAAATATTTCTGGGTATTTTGGCGTCTTTTGTATACTTATCGGACCAACTGCCTATGCTCCCCTTGATCGATGACATTGCCACAAGGTGGGAAAGATTGTCTCATTGTCTTGCACACTACACAATCCATTTTCAGCCAATCGTCAACGCCAATAGTAAATTTTACCTAATGGGTGGGGTGTATTGATTCTAAATAGCCTTCCTAACTCTGGTGTAACCCATCTTTTTATATATAGATCTAATGTACCAAAATGGACTGTAGTATAAAATTTAATTCCTTATGTTACCCATTATTATTATTTTTTAAAATGAAATAAAATTTTAATCAAACTTTATCACTCGTAATTGTTTTTGGTTAGAGATGATAGATTTGAATATATGATATTCCTTCAATGATAACGAATTATCAATGATAATAGATTTTAAGTTGTTGAGCTAATTAAAAGTCAGTTTTCTCAACAAAAAATTAAAATTAAAACCCACAAATGACTCATACATCATTACTTTTTTATTTTTTTGGTTGAAGATCACTCATAACACAAATTATATAATATTTCAAAAAGATCCTTATGAGAGAATAAAAAGGGACAGAATGAGAGAATAACACTTGTTTACTTAAATAACAATGAAATTCACAGCAGATCAGTGTAGTTAGTCTCATCAAATCACCGCTCTTTCCAAGCCCACAAAAAACGGCATAGGGAGAAAAAACACCAACCCCAGTGGCCCCCATAGTTGACGAGTGGGCTGGGCCTTTTCAGTTACAAGACTGGGCCGTTAGTCACCGTGACTTGTAAAAACTAAACACTACAATATTGACACACTCGGTTTTTCCCACTTCCACTTTGTAAATACTATAATATTGACGCCCCAACAAGAGGAAAAGCTGTCAAAAGTTTTACAATAAAAAAACAACGTTTTCTTTGGGCATAATTAGGTTAGCTGTTGTGGAATTCTTGATTTTGTGCTTCGTTGATACTGACCAAACCACATATAACTGTTTTTTTTTTTTTTTCTTTTCTTTTTTCTTTCATTTTATGTGATTAGATGGATTGAGATCAGTAACAATAAGTACTGTAGCTGGTACAATTGGTGTGAATGACTAATGTTTAAAGTTACAATTTTAAATCTCAACCATTGGGTAAAAATAAAAAAATAAAAGTAAAAAACAGTAGAATTAATTAAAAAAATAGTGTGTGAGAGAGGGAGTTAAATTGTTAATGGCATCTCAATCCACGACTGGACAATGACTGTTGGTATTTATGAATTATTTCCTGATACATCCAAAATAGTGTTTGATGAACTGTTACTTGAGTCATTCTTGATATAGTGACATGTCGGCAATAATTTCCTAATACCGCCCACAAGGATAAGGGCTAAGTTGTCTGATTCATTCTAACCCACAAGTGGATCGAATCCAATTTGTCAAAGCTAGGACAAATATGAAATATTGAAAAGCTTCAATGATTCTAGTACAAAGAGATAAGGTTGAGATGATAATGTTTGTCCTGGTAGCTATTGATTCACGAGTCTAATCACTTTTGCTGAAAGCAAATATGGGGTTGGTACAAAAATCAAATCCGGTGCTGACACGGAAATATGGAGAATAGTTAGGACTCTCTCTCTCTCTCATCAAAACCTCAAACTAATAAAGTCTCAAAATTTTTCAGCATAATATTTAAATAAAATTATTTTTATTTAAACTAAATTTAACAATGAATAAAATTCTATTTTCTTATAAGTTCAACTTAATCTCAAATTTATTATTATTTTTTTAAATAAAATTATTTTTGTTTAATCTAAACTTAACAAGAAATTAAACTCTATTTCTCTAGCAAATCAAAGTTAAACTCAAACTTTGATAATTTATTCCAAAATTTACAAGATTAATTATAAACAGACAAAGTTTAGCTACAAAATTAGTTGTAGCTTAAGGTTACAAACTCACTCAATCAAATAAATACTACAACATATTTTGAAAATCTAACCGTTGAATTGCATGTTCTTTACGCCCTTAATACACATGTTAAATTTTATGTCAATCAGATATCATTTACTATATGATCTATAAGCTTATATTTTGTGCATAATTTTAAATTACAAAAACTTGTAATTTAAAAAATTTATTGATTGATATAGCTATTGATTTTTAATTTTCTTGAAATTTTGCAAGTATGAAGGATATAAGAAGAAGATGTAATTCAATGATGGATTTGTCAAAATTCACATCCAATAAAAAGATATTAAGTAAGTTTGTAGTCTAAGGCTACAACTAATTTTGTAGCTAAACTTTGTCCATTATAAACACTATAAAAACAAAACAAATTTCAATATATTTTTTTTAAGTTGAGTAGAGATATGAATTCTTTTTATATTATTTTCTTCTTCATTATTTTATTAAAAAAAAATCTTATGATTTTTCATGTATTTTTTATGGTTAAAGGTAAAAAAAGATAGATTCCGTGGTTTGATGTTTCAAACATCATGACGTGTACGTGAATAGGATTAGGATTGGCATGGATTAGGATTAGTTTTCGTGATTTATGGTTATAGTTTTTTTTTTTAAGTTGAGAGTTGAGAAAAATACCGAAATGTTTTTTGATGAATGAAAAAAAAAAAAAACATTTCGGTATTTTTATTATGAATAGGATTAGTATTGGCATGGGACCCATAGTAGTTGGAATAATACGAAGATAGAAAGTAGTAGTTTAGCCTATGTTGTAGGGGTGTGGACTGCCAGCTTTTTTTTTTTTTGGTCATGCAGTGGTTGAGGAAATATATATATATATATATATATAATCGAAATTTTTGACCTTTTTTTTTTTTCAGAGCTCATTACATTATTATTATTTTTTTAAATAAAATTATTTTTATGTAATCCAAACTTAACAAGGAGTGAAACACTATTTCTCTAATAAATCTAATTTAAACTCAAACTCAAATATTGATAATTTATCTCCAAATTTGTGAGGTTAATCATGAACACTATAGATAAATAAATAAATAAATTTATTTTATGGTTTTTCGTGTATTTTATAAAAAGTAATTTTCGTATATGAACTACCAAACTCTCTTTAATCGTTTTTTACAAAATAAAAAAGTTTGCAATAATTGAAATTTAAGGTTGCTGTTACTACATATGTTTTTGTTTTACCATACGATATGAAAATATATTAATTTATTGGGTAGAAAGCTTATAAATGATATATTAAAAGGAGGTATGGTTTTCATTATTTCAACGTTAGCTCATGCTCAACATTTTTTTAGTGTGAGTCATATGTTGATAAGGTTTGTTTGAAGTTTAGACCCATTAAAATCTAAAACTTATTACTTTATGAGTTTGTGTACTTTTTTCTTTTTCTTATATTTCTCTTTTTAATAGTCATATATTTTTTAAATTGTTTCAATAACTTACTCCTTAATTATATAATTTTTTGGCATTTTTGAAGTTTTAACATCTGAATTTGTGTAATAACATACACACACACATATATATATTATTTATAATTTGTAGGCTCTGAATCTTTTGATTCATTTCAATAGTTATAGCCATGGATTATTCTTTTGAATGTAACTCATCTTTCTCTTATATTTCTCAATTGTTTAGTCATATTTTTTTTTTCAATAATTTCTAATCTTTAATATTTTTTGGTTTTTCAAAAGTTTTAATATATGAATTTTTGAGTTATTTTTTTGCAGTATCTAAAATTGTCTGCCAAATTTTTTGTGAACTATTACACATTATAGCTTCTTAATTATAACACAAATTGAAGTCATAAGAGAGCTAATTATGCAATGGTGTACGTAGTTTCTTAATCAATTTAATATTTTATAAAATTATTTTGGTTTACCTCACAAATATATAAGTTATTATGCATAGCACGAATTAGCGACTAGTTAATTATTAAATTAGTTACCGTTAATCAAACTCTTTTACCGATAATTTACTATAAATATATATATCCTAAATTATAAGAAATTTAAAATTCTACTTCACCTAAAATTAGATTAGCAAGAGTTTCAAGTAATATAAAATAAATATAATATTTATTTTAATTGTTTTGATTATATATCATTATTTTACGTTTTAATATGTAAAATTTATATATTACAAACCATGTTTATACAAAATGACTTAATATATGTATATATGTATTATACATCGTAATATTAATGGGTTTTAGATCATGTGACTTACTAATTATTAATATAGTTTTGATTTTTTACATATATATTTTTAATTAAGTCATGCATTGTACGGGCATAATACTAATTCATTAATAAAATTTAACATTTATCTCTTAAATTTTGTTAAAATATAAATTAATAGTAGACAAATTTATTGAAAGGACTTGATTTAGACTTCTAGCCCAACGAGTATATGGACTTAAGCCCAAAAAAGCCCAAAGTAATAAATTTGTAGAGAATGGGTTGGAAAACTGGGTTTTAGTGAATCAGATAACAGAAAAATAAATTTTGATTGCAAAAAGAGAAAGATAACAGAAGTTTATTAAAGAACAACATCCTTGGATTGGTCCGAGGATACTGATTCTTAAATATTTGTTTTTAAAGCTTTGTTATAAGTCTAGTTCCCAGTTTGCAATGGTGTTTTTTTTTCTCTCTCCCCTTCCTCATGAAGGGTCTCTCGCATTATATAGCCCTCTTTGGGCCATCTTGATCCTACACTTGTTGATCATTTGAGCCCTTACTTGAGTACCTGTCCCATCAGACACCCTCTTTGATTTTCTGTTAGTTGCGTTCGCCAAGGCGGCACTATCCAGAGGTATTCTCCACATAAATGCGGTTAGAAAAGTAGCTGTAATGCATTTAATGCGGTGGTGGCAGTTTTCCCTTATATATTTTTGAATTTCCTTCATTCTCGCACGTTCATGAGACACATCCCTCTAACTGGAACCTCTTAGAGGGTTACCCTAGTTGCTGGAATACATACTTGAGCTGCATTCATCATATCCGAGGAGAAGCTCCTGCTCGGACCATCTTCCATTCATTTCTTACTTATGAAACTTTAGTTGGGAACCCCTGATAACTATTCACCCCTCCTCGGACCATTCAGCGTCCTCGGACAAAAGATCAAGGCGCAATATATTATTCTGGGCCTTTATCCCTACATTTATTATATCTAGAAATATGCCAAAAGATAGACTATATATTTATAAGAACAAAAGAGAAAAAACAAAAACACTTACTTCATCTTAATTATTAAAAAAAATTAAATCCTTTTTTTTTTTCTCACTGCTGACCTTATTGTTCTTTATCTTAGTCTTTTTTTCTTTCTTTTTCTTTTTTCCTTTTTTTAAGCTTTCCTTGTGGTAGATGCTCATCTAGGGGGGACAATGTGTGTCTTGGTTCAATCTTCAGATGACTAATAATTAACTTTAAATTTATTCTCCCTTCCTTCTTTTTCTTAAATGCAAAAGAGTAAAACTGTGATAGCAATCTCATCTGCGACTTTATCTCTCTATTTCCTTTTTTTTTTTTTTTTTTTTAATATCCATGGACGTTTACTTAGACATGGTAAAGTACTAAAGTTTAACCCGACTTGATAACCTAATCCAAATCTTTTTTTTTTTTTAACTCAGTTAAAGTGGGTCGAATCATAAAGCAATCCATTTTTTACGAGTTATGGCAAAAGTTGCCATCCTAATATTTTCCATTTAATGATGATAATATAAGTTTATTTAATATGAATAGTCTCTTAAACAATCTTCTCAAAAAATGAAAACAAAAATCAATTAAACAACAATTTTACTGATACCCCTTATTGATTCATATGGAACTACTATATCATTTATAAATAAGTAAATAACTAAACATTAATGCATATTTTTGAAAATAAAACTAAATTAATGCATATTTTTGAAAATAAAACTAAGTGTCAACCAATATACCTCTAAAATAAGTATATCCAGAATTAGACCGTGAATCTAAAATAAGTTTTCAAAATTGTAAATTTTTATATGTTTTTATCTTTTGTCAAATTAGTTATCCAATAGGGCATTTGTAATGTTGTTTTTAGATTCGGAATGTTGATATTTTGTTAAAATGGAAGCTGTGTGATTGTTTTAATTATAAATTCAAATGGTAGACTAGGCTTGTTTGTGACTGAGCCGTTTTGTTTTGGTTAGCAATCTTGGGATTCGTATAATTTTATTATGGCGAAAAGCACATTTTCGTCTTTACATTTTCACACGATTTCCACTTTGGTCCCTATATTTTATTTTCATCGCTTTTAGTTCCTATTTAGAAAAACGCCTTCTATTTTAGTCCTTTCCGTCAATGCCGTTAGGGCACTGACCTACGTGGCAAACGGAATTATTAAAACAATAATAAAAAATTTTATTTTCTGATTAAAAAATGCCAAGTCAGCATTTAAATTTTAAAAAATAATTTATTAATTTTAACTAAATAAAAAACAGAAATAAAAATAAAAAAATCACATTAATTGAGATCGAAGTGTGTCTTGAGCAAGAACATAAATTTAGATCTAAGAACACAAAATTAAAATCCAAAAATCACAAACCCAAAAAATAAGAACATAAAATTAAACCTGACCAAGGAATTAAACATGAAAACAAACACAAAACACAAACCCAAAAAATTAAAATAAAACTAGCACAACACTCCCACTCTCATTTTATACTTCTTTTTCTTCGTTCTTTCCAGATCCATTACTTGCTCTATTTGTGTTTGTATCTTTGTTTTTCTTCTTTCTTTTCAGATCCATGACTCTCTCTTTCTCTCTCAAATACCAACACCTTAGTGTTCAACATATGGCTGCCGACGCAGCGCACGAGTGACGCCATGGTGGTGCGCCTTGTCGAGACGCTCTCCAAGCAGTCCATTCTCTCCAAGTGCTACGGCACCTTGCCAAGCGACGAGGCCTCCTCCGCCGCGCACCTTATCGAGACAGAGGCTTTCTCCAATGCCGTTGCATCCGCCTCTGCCGAGGACGACGACATCAAGATCCTCTAGGTTTATTCTCGCGAGATCAGCCACAAAATTCTTGACATTGTTAAGACTCGTGCCTCCTCTGCCGCCGCTTCTTCTGTCGTCGACGCTGGAACTGTGCCACAGACTCCGTCTCTCAAGGTTGCTTCCGCCACCACTGCCAGTGAGGATAACTCTCCTACCGTCATTGAATCTTAATCTCTCTCTAGGATTTAGCTTTTCTGGTATGCTAGGATAACTGTGTATTTGTGTTTGGTTGACAAGAAAGGGCAAGAAAATGCTATAGGTTAATTTTTTGTTATTATTTTCTGGGTTGATGATTTTTGGATTTTAATTTTATATTCTTAGATTTGAGTTTGTATTATTGTTCAAGACATACTTTGATCTCAATTAATGTGATTTTTTATTTTTATTTCTATTTTTTTATTTAGTTAAAAGTAATAATTTTTTTTAAAATTTAAATGCTGACTTGGCATTTTTTAATGACAAAATAAATTTTTTTATTATTATTTTAATAATTCTGTTTGCCATGTAGGTCAGTGCCCTAACGGCACTGACGAAATGACTAAAATAGAAGGCGTTTTTCTAAATAGGAACTAAAAGCAGTGAAAATAAAATATAGGGACCAAAGTGAGAATCATGTGAAAATGTAGGGACGAAAATGTGCTTTTCGCCTTTTATTATTAATGAACAATTTTTAATTTGTTGACATGAACTTTTTCTTGACATGAATGAATTCAAACTAATGAATTTCATACCAAGTAATTTGCTATATGACTTAGAGCATTTGTTTCTAAAAAAAAAAAGGAAAAAAAACTTAGAGCATTTGTATGATCAACTCATGTAAATATAATAATATATTTTTCTTATTTTACACAACCACTTTTCAAAAACACTTATGTGAGTACATGACTCGCACCAATCGGTATTTGTCCGCTTTGGGGAGCCAGTCCCTCACGGTTTTGTCACGAAGGGGTGGGAGCCCAAGGATTTTGCCTTTGAGGTGATTGACACCTAGGCTCACCTGAGTCCTACATCGCCTAAGTAACCCTCCTACTCATGGTTTATAAGCTTCTGGAGCGACCATGAGTGCACATCCATCTATAGATGTGCATTGTAGTGCAAAGCTATATAAAAAAAAAAAAAAAAAAAAAATTATTTAACTTTTCTCTCTCTTTTCCATTAAAATATTCTTTTTCTCTCTCTCTTCCTTCTCTTTCTTTTCGTCAGACTCTCAGACCTCTCTTTTCGTTCTCTATCTCTTCATTATCTTTTCTCTCTTCTTTTCGCGTGATCGGCGATGGCGTGGGTCGGTGGGTTTCGTGGATGGCGTGGGTTAGTGGGTCGGCGATGGCATGATCGACGATGACGATGGCGATGGCGATGGCTGGTCTTCTCTCTCTTGATGAAGCTCAGATGGTGGATTTGATGGTGGTCTGGGGTGCTCGGCAATGGCGATGGTTGGCCTTCTCTCTTGCGATCCATCTCAGATGGTGGGTTTGATGGTGGTCTGGGGTGCTAGCTCAACACTCTTGGTTTGAAAATCAAGCTCAGATTTGTTGGATTTTTGGCAGTGGTTATGGGTGGTTGTTCTTTGGCAGTGGTTGTGGATTGTGCCGTTTGTAGTGTTTATTTTGGTGTAGTATGTATTATTTTATTAGAATAGATGTATTATTTTATTGTAGTAGATATATTATTCTATTGTATTGTTTATATTATTTTATTATGTTGAAAGCTAAAATAGATCCATTACTGCAGCATGTATGTAAGTAAAATAGATAAAATAACTTTTGGTGGAGCTAAATAGCTATATTTTTAGCTCTACTGCTGTGGATGCTCTAAATAAAGATAAAATTAACTAAAACAATGCAATGAGATCCATAAATAGTAATAAAAATAAATTAAATAATAAAATAAGCTAATTTTTTAAACTGGAGCCAAACACACACTAGGTTTATTATTATTATTATTGATCGACTTTTGTTTTGAGAGTAAACAGTAGATATTATTCACCGACTTGTTTGCCTATCATATCATTTATTATTATTATTTTTATTTTTAAAATTTCTATCTAGAAGATAGTTTCATATATTCATATTATCTCTTTTTAAAAGAGAAATGCTGGTACCACACCCTTGTGCACAACTTTGTGCCACAACTCGCCACATGGCGAGTTGTGGTTAGTTAGTGTGTGTCCCTACATGGCCCACTAACACACTCTAACCAACCACAACTCGCCATGTGGCGAGTTGTGGCATAAAGTTGTGCAAAAGTGTGTGGAACCAGCATTGCTCTTTTTAAAATTTTGAATAAACTTCTCCACCGTCCACACACTGACATGCATTTACAGTACACAGTCTACATAATCTGTACCTATTTTGTTGTGTTATCAAGAATAAGGTCCATAGCTTTTTTAGATTCCAACATGCTCTGCAACTATCACGTGGGTTGATGTGATATCACATCAACCCCCACTTTTGTCCCATAAAAAAAAAACCCCACTTTTGTTATTAATGTTATAATTTTTATTATCCAAAAATGTTATAATTTTTTTATATATATTTTAATTAGTTGTATGACTTTTCAATTTGTACCTATTTTTAATTTTTTATATTTGAATCAGTTTATTTAATTTATATTTGTCTGATATATTTTCATTAATTATCTTTTATTTAATAATAATAATTTATTAATTATTTTAAAAAATAATTCTTTTACAATGAAATAAAGTTTTAATCAAACTTTATCACTCATAATTGGTTTTGGGTTACATATGATAGGTTTAAATTTATGAAGTTTCTTCGATGGTAACGAATTAACAATGAAAATAGAGTTTACATCTAATTAAAACTCATGATTTTCTCAACAGAATAATAATAATAAAATCCATAGATCACTCATAAATCATTATTTTTTTTATTATTATTTTGGTTGAAGATCACTTATAATATAAATTATATCATATTTCAAAAAGATCCTTATATTTATTTAGAAAAATTCCTAGAACACTAAAGTTGCAAGTAAAATAGGACAGAAAGAAAGAATAACACTTATTTACTTAAACAATAATGAAGTTCACAGCAAATTGGTGCAGTCGGTCTCATCAAATCACCGCTCTTTCCATTTTCCAAGCCCACAAAAAACGGCATATGGAATAAAAACACCAATCCCAGTGGGCATCTATTGCTGACGAGTGGGCTTGGCCTTTTTTAGTTACATAGACTGGGGCGTTAGTCACCGTGACTTGTAAATACTAAACACTATAATATTGACACGACCTCAGCAAGAGGAAAGGAGAAAAAGCAGTCTAAAGTTTTAGAATAAAAAACAAAGTTTTCTTTGGGCATAATTATTGAGGCCAGCTGTTGTGAAATTCTTGGTTTTGTGCTTTGTTGATGCTGACCAGACCACATGTACCCGTTCTTCCTTTTTCTTTTTCTTTTTTAATTTTTTTCTTTTATTGTGTGTGATGAGATAGATTGAGATCAGTTGTAATAAATATTATACCAAATATAATTGGTGTGAATAACTAAGATTTAAAGTTATAATTTTAAATCTCAATCATTGAGTAAAAAAAAAAAAAAAAAAAAGAGTGAAAGTAAAAAACAGTAGAATTAATAAAAACAAAAAAAATGTGAGAGCATCCAGTATTAATAGCCACACTCTTATATACTATACACTCATTGTAAAAGTTTCAATATTAGTGGGCTTCTTTAAATTTAAAAATAGATTGTACTGGTTTCCAGCTTCCCCCACCCTTTTTTTTTTCCCATGTCTCATTTGATCTTGAAGATTCATTAAGAAAACTTTCAATTTTGAAGATTAAAAGAATGAAGATATGAAAAATTCTTATAGCTAGTGTAGGAGGGAATTTGAGTAACTTCACTTGTGATGCACTTGTTTCAAATCTCAATTATTTACGAATATTAGATTTGAGTAAGTTAAATCTAAGTGTAATGTCACATTCAATTGAAAAATTAAAACATTTAAGATATCTTGATCTTTTTAAAAATTAAGATATTAAATTTCTTCCTAATTCTATTACCAAGGTGCTAAATTTATTGACCTTAAAACTCGGTGGTTATCGCTCACTTAAAGAATTACTGCGGGGACTTCAGAAGTTGGTCAATTTTAGGCATTTAGGCGTTAGTAATTGTGTCAAATTGACACATATGCCCCTTGGACTTGGGCATCTTATTTCTCTTTAGATACCACCTCTGTTTTTTGTGAGGCAAAAGGCTAGGTCTGGCGGTGGGCTAAGTGAATTGAAGTAGCTGAGCAATTTGAGGATGACTCATAAATCATTACTTTTTTTTTTTTTTGGGTTGAAGATCACTTATAACACAAATTATATAATATTTCAAAAAGATTCTTATATTTATTTAGAAAAATTCCTAGCACGCTAAAGTTGCAGATAAAAAGGGACAGAAAGAGAGAATAACACTTGTTTACTTAAATAGCAATGAAGTTCACGGCAAATCAGTGCAGTTGTTCTCATCAAATCACCGCTCTTTCCAAATCCACAAAAAATGACATAGGGTGAAAAAACACCAACCCCAGTGGGCCCCCATTGCTGACAAGTGGGCTGGGCCTTTTTCAGTTACAGAGACTGGGCCATTAGTCACAATTTTAGAGCGATGATAAATTATATAGAGGAAGGAACGATTAAGTCCAAAATAAAACTAGTCTATGAAATATATAGATGTGACATGACATGACATGTACCCATCTTATATTATTATTTCTATAAAAATCTTAACCCCAGTGGGCCCCATTGCTACAGCTGCTAGCTGCGTTCACACTAATCACATACACTCGGTTTCCACTCCCCTTTTGTAAATTATTAACACTGTAACACGAACCCAGCAAAAGGAAAAGGGAAAAAGCAGTCTAAAGTTTTCCAATAAATAAACAACTTTTCCTCTAGGCATAATTATTGAGGCTAGCTGTATCTCTCGTGACTTTCACTGCTCCGCGAACACATCTAAATATCTAATATTCCTTAAAATATATATATATATATATATATATATATGTGGCGGAAGGAGCAATTGCGTAGCAATTGGTTAAAAAGTTTTAACTTCCCATAAAAAGAAAAAAAAAGAAAAAAAAAAAAAAGGTTTTAACTACCTTTGTGCTTTTGGAATTTAGAATTGTTGTTTCACAGTTCACACTTTTTTCTTGACATGAATGAATTCATACTAGTGAATTTCGTACCAAATAATTTGCTATATGACTTAGAACATGTGTTTTTGAAAAAGAAAGAAATAAAATATAGAGCATTTGTATGTCTTATGTAAATATAAGAATATATTTTTCCTATTTTATACAGCCACTTTTCAAAAACACTTATATACATAAAATTATTTATTTTATACTACATTTTATTAAAATATTATATTTATTAGTTTATTATTATTTTATCGGTGTGTATGAATAAAGAAGTATTAAAAAATATATTTGCGTGTAAATAGTATCATAGTAACCATGTATATTTACACGGTTATCGTAACAATAATTAAAATTTACATTAACTAACATGGTTGATTTTTGGAATTGAATATGCAAAATTTACCATTTATGTTGTTATACATTGAGATATAAGTGCTCTTACCAAGTGACAAATACATATTTTCTATACAAAAAATTTCATGTGGAAAAATATGAGTCAACCCCAACTCAATCCTAAGTTGATTGACCCCTATCTCTAAGAGCATTTGTATTGACTCATGCAAAAATTTCTATCTATTTTAACATAAAAACTATCTTTTTTCTTTTACATACTCACTTTTCAAAACATTCTATGTTAGATTATCTATTTTATACAACATTTCATTAAAGTATCAATTTTTTTTTTAATTGTATATCATTCTTCACATACAACAATCATCATTTACTCTCTTCCTTCATCCTCGAAATACATAAAGAAATAATAAAAAATAAAATGAATAGTATCAATATAAATTCACATGATTAAAGCTATAACAAACTGGTAAATTTACACAATCATATGTCTGTCTATTTGGGATCTGTTTATTTTGCTGAAATTAAATTTTTTTACTAAAAAAATTATAAATAAAGATAAAAATTAACTGAAATAATACTATAAAATCCGTAAATAATAATAAATAATATAATGAGACCATAAATAACACACATGTTTTATTATTATTATTATTAGTATTGACCGACTTAAATCCGATCCGACTTGTTTGCCTATTGCATCATTTTACCTGTACTCATATCACCTCCTTTTAAAATTTTGAATAAACTTCCCCACCTTCCACACACTGACATGCATTTATTACACTTTACAGTTTATACAGTCTGTAACCATTTCGTTGTGTTATCAACAATAAGGTCCATAGCATTTTTTGATTCCAATATAGTCTGCAACTATCACGTGGGTTGATGTGATATCACTATGCAGTTTGCAACATTTACACTATACATCTTACTGCCTATTTTGTTGTGTTACTGGTCCATAGCATTTATTGGTCCATAGCCTTTTTTTATTCCGATATAGTATGCAAGTATCACGTGGGTTGATGTGATATCACATCAATCCCCACTTTTGTTATTATGTTATAATATTTATTATCAAAAAATGTTATAATTTTTTTTTATATTTTAATTAGTTGTATGACTTTTCAATTTGTACCGATTTTCAATTTTTTATATTTGAACCAGTTTATTTATTTATTTTTTGAGAAAGAGAACCAGTTCATTTAAATTATATTTGTCTGATATATTTTCATTAATTATCCTTCATTTAGTAACAATAATTTTAAGCAAATCTAAATGTCCATATAAAAATTATCATAATACAAAATATGAATTTAGAATAATTTATTTTGTGTTAATACTAATTTATTGAGTTAAATAAATTTCAATTGTGCAAATTTAGAATATAAACTAACCACATCATCCAGTAAAGTTGAGATTGTTTTATACTTAAAATTTTGTTTTACTCAAATTATAATTTTGTATTATAAATAATTTTTTTATTTCTATTTGAAAACATTCTATGTTAGATTATCTATTTTACACAACATTTCATTAAAGTATCATTTTTTTTCAATTATATATCATTCTTCACATACAACAATCATCATCTACTCTCTTTCTTCATCCTCGAAATATATAAAGAAATAATAAAAAATAAAAAATAAAATGAATAGTATTAATATAAATTCACATGATTAAAACTATAACAAACTGGTAAATTTATACAATCATATATCTGTCTGTTTGAAATTCGTTTATTTTATTGAAATTAAATTTTTTTACTAAAAATATTATAAATAAAAATAAAAATTAACTGAAATAATACAATAAAATTTATAAATAATAATAAATAATATAATGAGATCATAAATAACATATGTTTTATTATTATTATTATTGACCGACTTAAATCCGATCCGACTTGCTTGCCTATCGCATCATTTTACATATACTCATATCACCTCCTTTTAAAATTTTGAATACACTTTTCCACCGTCCACACACTGACATGCATTTATTACACTTTTACAGTTTATACAGTCTGTACCTATTTTGTTGTGCTATCAACAATAGGGTCCATGGCATTTTTTGATTCCAATATAGTCTGCAACTATCACGTGGGTTGATGTGATATCACTATGCAGTTTGCAACATTTACACTATACATCTTACAGCCTATTTTGTTGTGTTATTGGTCCATAGCACTTTTTGATTCCAATATAGTCTGCAACTATCACGTGGGTTGACGTGATATCACCGTGCATTTTGCAACATTTACACTATACATCTGACAGCCTATTTTGTTGTGTTATTGGTCCATAGCTTTTTTTGATTCCAATATAGTCTGCAACTATCACGTGGGTTGATGTGATATCACATCAATCCCCACTTTTGTTATTATGTTATAATATTTATTATAAAAAAATGTTATAATTTTTTATATATATTTTAATTAGTTGTATGACTTTTCAATTTGTACCGATTTTCAATTTTTTATATTTGAACCAGTTTATTTATTTATTTTTTGAGAAAGAGAACCAGTTTATTTAAATTATATTTGTTTGATATATTTTCATTAATTATCCTCTATTTAGTAACAATAATTTTAAGCAAATCTAAATGTCCATATAAAAATTATCATAATAAAAAATATGAATTTAGAATAATTTATTTTGTGTTAATACTAATTTATTGGGTTATATAAATTTCAATTGTGCAAATTTAGAATATAAACTAACCACATCATCTGAGATTGTTTTATACTTAAAATTTTGTTTTACTCAAATTATAATTTTGTGTAATAAATAATTTTTTTATTTCTATTTTTTTAATCAATAAAGAATGAAATATTAGAGGAGCTTGAATACAAAAGCTTAATTAATAAATTTTTATTCCAAAAGCCAAAAATAAAAAATAAAATAGATAGAAAATATTAAAAATTAAATAAAAATTATTTAATTAATTAATATTTAAATATAAGAAAATACTGTATTTAAAGTTTTTGCTCCCTAAAATTGTTGATCCAGCCCTAAGTCAAAATATCCCATTTTTCAAAATATCCCATATCACATTATTTATTTTACACAATATTTCATTGAAATATCAATTTTTTCTTGATTTTTTTAATTGTATATATTTGTTCACACACAATAATCATTATCCACTCTCTTACTTCATCCTTGAAATAGGTTAAAAAATAATAAAAAAATTAAATACAAAATAAATAGTTTTAATATAAATTTACATGATTAAAACAATAACAAACTTATAAATTTACACCATTATTTACCTATTATCTTTATTATTATTATTATTGATCGACTTAAATCTGATCTGACTTGTTTGCCTATCATATAATTTATTATTATTATTTTTTAAAATTTCTATCAAGAAGATAGTTTCATATATTCATATCACCTCTTTTGAAATTTTGAATAAACTTCTTCACCATCCACACACTGATATGCATTTACAGTTTACACAATCTGTACCGATTTTGTTGTGTTATTAACATAAGGTTTATAGCTTTTTTTGATTCTAATATAGTCTGCAGCATTTACACTTTATAGTTCACTCAGTCTGTACCTATTTTGTTGTGTTATAAACAATAGGGTCCCTATTTCTCACAAAAAAAAAAAAAAAAAAAAAAAAACAATAGGGTCCCTTTCAAAAAAAAAAACAATAGGGTCCATAGCTTTTTTTGATTCCAATATAGTCACATCAACCCCCTCTTTTGTTTTTATGTTATAATTTTTTTATAGATTATAATTATTTGTATAACTTTTCAATTTGTACCGATTTTCAATTTTTTACATTTGAACTAGTTTATTTAATTTATATTAGTCTGATATATTTTTATTAATTATTCTTTATTTAATAATAATAATTTTAAGCAAATCTAAATATCCAAATAAAAATTATCATAATAAAAAATATGAATTTAGAATAATTTATTTTGTGTTAGTACTAATTTATTGAATTATGTGATAAATAAATTTCAATTGTGCAAAGTTTAGAATATAAACTAACCACACCATCTAGTAAAGTTGAGATTGTTTTATACTTAAAATTTTATTTTAGTCAAATTATAATTTTGAAAGTTGTCATTGACAACTCGTTTTTTTGACAACTCGTTGAAAGTTGTCATTGGCAACTCGTTTTTGAGTTGAAAGTTGTCATTGACAACTCGTTTTTTTAATCAATAAAAAAATAGAAATAAAAAAATGATTTACAATACAAAATTATAATTTGAAAGTTGTCATTGAAAGTTGTCATTGACAACTCGTTTTTGAGTTGAAAGTTTTTTTTTTTTTTGGAGAATTGTTTTGGAGTTGGAAGTTGAAAACACATCTTTTCAGACCTTTATTAGGTGTCACTTGGCTGTAATAAGTAGAATTAAACAGTGTTTTAAGGACTCGGGAGTCAGGACAACTAGCTAGCCCCCCGACTCCGCGACCTGCGTGCCAATAACGCTCCTTTTCATCCAAAAACATTGAAATGTTTAATTAGGCAATTGCCAATTAGTACTACCACCCTTAATTAAAAATAAAATGGTCAAGGTCAACAACATATATTAGTACGCAGTAGATTACTCTAAAGTAAAGTCTAATATATATGTGCACATATATATATATATATATATAGTATTAATGAACCTATTATAAACCACTTCAGGGATTTGACTTTTAATGAAGAAATCAACACCAATAATCTTGTTTTGATATATCTTGGAGAACTTATCAGGTATTGGACTTTTCAGTTTTCACTTTCCATGCAGAACCAACTGAAGCAAAGAACAAGCTTGGGTACAAAATTTGGATCCTATTCAAAAACTGCAATTGTGCAGCAGGTCAAGAACTCAGTAATAATCATTTGTTTTCCTTTTTCCTATCAAAACTTTAATAAGACTCACAATTTCTTCAAATTATTAGGAGAATAAAAAAAAATAACTGTGCTATCATTTTTTTCTTTTATTTTAATGATTTATATCTGTTTATCTGAACTTGTGTTAATGAAATGACATATATGATTTTTCTGTTCATAATTACAGAATCATAGCAAATTTTCTAGAACTTTGAAAGGAGGACTTGACCAGGCAACTAATACTGTTGGAATTAGCTTACTAAACTAGTATTTTGATTTTTTTTTTTTTTTTGGGGGATAAAAGTTTCCAATATATATCTACTAAATGCTTTTCATGAGAGGATTAAACCAAAATACTCGTCACATATTTGTGTGTATGCTTGCTTTAAAAAGTGAAAAAAAAAAAAAAACAAGAGAATGACTAACAGAGCCTAATCTGTTCATACATGCACTAGTTCAAAGATAGTTTGAATTGAATTTTTATCTATTAATAAAATATAATTACAAATTATGGTTTAACTACTTCAGGTATCTTGTATTTTATGCAGAACTGAAAACCAATTTTTTTGTTCTTCTTCATTCTACTTTTTGAGGTTTTGCTATTATGGCGAGTACAGTCCTGGACTCAAAGTTAATCTTCTTTAAAAAAGAAAAGAAATCTCTTCTTTTTTTCTTTTTTTTTATCAAAACTTTAATTAGATGCATGATTTCTTCAAATTATTAGGAGAATAGAAAGGAATAATTGTAAATTCTTTTATTTTAATGATTTTTATCATTGTATCTAAGCTTGTGTTGGTGAAATGACCTATATAGTTGCTTCCTAATAATTGTAGAATTGTAGCAAATTTGGTAAAATTTTGAAGGGAGGAACATGTCGAGCTAGGCAACTAGCACTAGCTTATTATAAAGGTATTTTGGTGGTTAACTTATTATAAAAAACAGTAAAAATTAGTAAAAAAATAGTGTGTGAGAGAGGGGGTTAATTGCATCTCAATCCATGACTGGACAGTGACTGTTGGCATTTATGAATTATTTCCTGATACGTCCAAAATACTGTTTGATGAAAAGTAACTTAAGTCATTCTTGATACAGTGACATGTCAGTAATAATTTCCAAATACGTGTGTGTTTGGGTTGGCGTTTGCTGCTTTGCATTTCAGTTTCTACGTTTTTTCCCTTTTTTTTTTTTTTTTTTTCACGCGTTTTCCTACTCACAAGCGGTTACTGTTTATATACTGTATATAAACAGTAATCAAAACATTTGATCAGTTTTACGTGAGCAGTGCATCCGTATACTGTTTACGGACCCACAAATTTTATTTTTTATCAATTTTTTTATTAAAAATGGGTCCCACGGTACTATTCACATATTTAAAAATTATTTTACTACATTATTTTCAGTTTTCAGTTTCAACAAAATAAGTTCTATCCAAACAGACCCTACAGCCAAGGATAAATGCTAAGTTGTCTGATTCATTCTAATCCAATGAAAAGTGGATCGAATCCAATTTGTCAAAAGTAGGACTAATATGAAATAGTGACAAGCTTCAATAATTCCAATACAAAGAGATACGGTTGAAATTATAATGTTTGTCCTGGTAACTATTGATTCACGGGCCTAATCACTTTTGCTGAAAGTAAATTTGGGTTGGTACAAAAATCAAATCTGGTATTGACACGGAAATATGGGGAATAATATTTCCTCCTTTGAAGTTCATAAACTTTATTTTTATTAAATTCGTGATAAAAATTAATGTTAAAAGAGGAAATACAATTTTTCTGTATGTAATAGAATTAAAAAGTCTTTATATAGGTAAAATATTTCAAAATTAATTTTGATAAAAAATTCGAATATTGGGTTGAATTGGTGAGTGTGTGTATGGAGAACTTGCTCAAAAAAACCAGTAACAGAACCTCAGTAGTTTATTATTTAACAATATTTTACTTCAAAGACCTATCTTTTTCCACGTCTTTTTGGTGATTTTGTGCATGCAGGACAACTTGCCATGCATATTTAAAAAAAAAAAAAAAAAAAAAAAAAAAAAAAAAACATTGTTTAGTAGACAAGGCAGCGCATTATTAGCAGACTTTTCCCCATTTGAATTCCATTCTACCACAAGTTTCCTTTCTTTCTCATTATCAAACTTAAAATTTCAGCATTATTTCTTGTTATTCACCCAAAACAAACACAGACTTAAATTACAGTTTTCCAACCAGTGACAATATGTAAAATTTTAAGCCCGAATTTTTTGAATTTTTCGTATTAAAAAAACTGAAACTTTAACATTGAATAACACTTTTTTGCATCACTGAAAAACACTAGAATTATTCCCACCCACTTCCATGTGTAAGATGTTAAGGTAAATAGAAAAGTCCTTGGGATCATTTTAACCACTAGAATTTTTTTTAATTCTAAAACTTTAGGCTGTTTCTTCTACCTTTTTCATTTTTCCCTTTGATGGTGTGAACATAGTGTGAAACAACATTTTTCTAAATTCCAAAAGCATAATCGTAGTTGTATATATTACTAACAGTAGTTAAAACTTTTTTTTTTTAATTTCTTTTTGTGGGAAGTTAACACTTTTTACCCAATTGCTACACAATTGCACCTTCCGCCATAGTTTTTTTTTTTTTTTTTTTTTTAATTTTTTTATATATATATATTTTTAATTTTATTTAGAACTATTAGATATTTAGATAGGTTTGGGGAGCAGTGAAAGTGATGAGAGATACAGCTAGCCTCAATAATTATGCCCAGAGAAAAAGTTGTTTTTTATTGTGAAACTTTAGACAGCTTTTTCTCTTTTCCTTTAGCTGGGGTCGTGTTTACTGTGTTAATCATTTTTATGTTATTTTATGGGAACTGTGTTAATCATTTAAACTCTCTAAATCTCCCTCTCTCCCCACTCAGTCTCACTCTCTCATCACTCTCACTTTCTCAATCACCCTCTCACTCTCTCACTCTCGCTATCAGCTCACTCTAACTCTCCCGGCCACACGCTCTCAATCTCTCTCTCAGTCTCGCTCTCGCTCTCAATCTCGCTCTCGCTCTGTACTCTCACTCTCGGTCTGCATCTTCAGCTTGGAATCACAAGGTATGTCTCCTTATCTCAATATTTGTTTGAGCATTGGGGGGTTAGGGTTATTTGTGGGTATATGTCAGTATTTGTGGGTATTTGTGGTGTAATTTTTGTAAATTTTGTTTGTAATTTTTTTGTTTTTGTTTTTGTTTTTAATAAACATTTTCATGTGTTATTAGAGCAATCAGTCATTGTAGGACACAGTTAGCGTTCTCATTGAGGCCATGTTTGATTTGTGAGACTGAGTAGGTTGCTTAGAATATATAGAGGATCCATAACTGAGCCTAAATTTTTTTGGGGCTTGATATTGTTGAATAATGAGTAGGATGCTTGGACTATTAAAGTGAGGGTTGATTTTAATAGTGTAGAGAGACTTTCATTTTAGAAATTTCTTCCATCTGAAACTTGTGGCTTTCTCATTTATTTATTTAGGGGTGAAAATGTTTTATCTTGTATGCTGATGTATTCTATTTCTATTAGCTGAATTTGTTGCAATCTACTTAACATTCTAAAGTTTAATTCTTTTTATTTTTTTATTATTTTATGAAATCAGTGAAGGCTGCATTAGATATAGATTATTGCCATTTTCAGTCAAATATGTTTATAATTAAAAATAAATAAATAAGAAGAAGAAGAAGAAGTAAGTTTATGTGTTTGAAGTGAATTTTCCCCTGATTGCTGTTGTCACCAAATGCATGATAACCCTTATATTATTGCCATTTTCAGTCAACTGTTTCCTTTTTCGTATTCTAAAAGCATTGTTACGAGATGTAATACTTTTCACCAATATACTAGTATGTAAAATTTTTCCATTTTTTTAATGCTGTTCATAGAACTTCTGACTTCTGACTTCTGACTTGTTCTAAACATTGCTATGATATGATCGGTTTTTAAATCTTAATTTACTGTTGTTTGTATGGAAAGAAACTTATGCATTAATTGTTAAAGAAAGTGTTCTAAGCTTTTAAGTGAGGTTGCTTATAAGTGATTATGGTATTTTCTTTATGGACTCTTAACAATCTCCTTTCAATTCTTTATTTTGCTTTCACAATTCATCATTGAAGTTGCGGTAGATATGCTAAATCTGCCACATATTTTCATTCATACATGCAGTAGGTGTAATGCAAAAATGCGTAGGGGCTTCTTTTGCTGTGTATTAGTTGTATAGCAATAGTACGTTTCCTGGTAATTCTTGATAGAGATATTGTGTAGCTGTGTAATAAGTTAAGCTGAGCATTCAAAATATCAACTGTTCATTATTTTAATATTTGATTTTTTTGTCCCAGGATTAATCCTCTGTAATGGTTCGAATTGATTTGTATTTTGATTTTTTTTTTTTCTAAACATGATGTTTCATTACTTGGTAGCACTTTTATTTCAAATTCTGCACATAGACTTTCCTGCAAGCCAATATAGGTCATAGCAAGGAGTAGGTGGACTGCTTTATGTGGAAAATTTAAAGTGAAACATCTAGTGCATGGTCTCATACTCTTTTTTCTTCACTTGGATGTCTAGTCTAGTTGTTTTATTTTCTTTCTTTCCTTTTTGGGAAAATTCTTAGGTAGTTCCGGAGTATAGTGTAATTGTGCTCTCTCCTCCCACATTTATGATGGACCCCATTATGAATTTAATAAGCGGACCCCACCATGAATGTGAGAGGAGGGAGCACCATTCTCCGGGAGGGAGCACGCACCATTCTACGTGCTCCAGGAGTACCTAAGAATTACTCTCCTTTTTGGGGTCTCTTTTGGTAAGTTCAAGCTTTAAAAGCTGAATTTTTATTTTTTGGTTTCTCTTGTCTACTTTTTTAAAGGGGTTTCTCTTGTATACTTATCATATACTAGCTATGTGCCATTTTCTTATCTATGAATTTAATTTGCTTCTTCAGAAAAATAAAAATGAAAACATAATATATTACTGTGGACAGTATTAATTATTTTCGTAGGTTATTTTGGTAGGTTGTATACTTATCAAATACTAGCTGAGTTTTGTAAAATAAGGAAAAATGGATGCTGGATTCAGGACAGTGGTTGCTAAATATTTCAAGACACAACACTAGTGAGTGGTGACTGAGAATTAAGAGTCTAGCAGAGGTGCTAAGAAGGCCCTAAAATTGACTGCAAATTGATAATGTTCACAAATAATTGTACATGCCAAGTTCAATCAACGGATTAAAGAATTTTTCTACAAATGACTTTTATATCTTTTAGTATTAATTTGAAGTTAGTTGTACCAATTTTGAAATTGTTTGTTGCAAATTTGCAATTGTTAAAATGGTGGTCGCTTTGATTGTTTCAATATAAGCCATCTTTAGTTATGGAGGAAACCTTGTGCATTGTTTCAATATCAGTTTTTAATGCATGTATATACATAAATATTTGTTTTTTATTTTTGAAAAATCTATATACATAAATATATACTTAAATCTAGCATCATACTCTAATAAAAAAGGAAAAAAAAAATCTAACATGATGCTAATTTTATTTATGAACAAGTCGTTATATTTGAGCCATGTTTAACAGTTGTTGATCATAAACTCAAGTTTGAGCTGGACTCAACGGCTTGATTCATTTTGATAAAAAGAAAAGTTTGGTTGATTCATTTAACCTTTTTATTTTAGTCTCCAGTGCTTTTGGAATTTAGAAATGTTGTTTCACAGTATTGCTTGCTACAGTTGCTAACTGCGTCCACACCTTAGTTGGGTATAGAGATTATCGTTACCTTTCAAAGCCTTAGTATTGTTGTCCTGCTAAAAACAAATATTAATTCTATCTTTGGCGCATACAATTTCTTACTAGTTATAATTTGAGTGCACCACCATTATCATTTTTTCACTTACAAAATAACTAATTTCCAAATTAGCCGTTTTCAAAAAATGACTGAAAGAATTTTGTTCAACCATATAAACTTGTTTACAAACTTAATTAACACAATTAAATCTTAAATATATTTAAGTTGAGTTTTATGTTTGCATATACATAAATATTTGTTTATTTGAGAAACCCATATACATAAATATATACATAAATTCAAGCATCATATTCTAATAAAAAAGAAAAAATCGAGCATGATGTTAATTTTATTCATGAACATGTTATTATAAAAAAGAAAAAACCGTTGATAATGAGCTTAAGTTTGAGCTGCACACTACAACTTGATTCATTTCTGATAAAAAGAAAAATAGCTCTATTCATTTAAATGATAAAAGTTTTAATTTCCCATAAAATAAGGTCCCTTTGTAGAGGAGTTTAATCAATGTTGTTTGTAGTTTTTTGAAATATATGTGAATAAAAAAATTGTGTAGAAATATATGTAATTTTATTTAAAAACTGAAAATAAGTTATTTAGAGGGTGTTTGGTTTATGTTTTCAAACAATAATTTTCAGTTTTTAAATAAGATTATACATATTTTTACATAATTTTTTACTTACATATATTTTCATAAATATTTTTAAATAACAATTTTCAATTTTTAAACACATATAGGCCTTTAACAACTTTGGGGCTTTAAATTTTTTTTAAAAGTTTTAACTACAATTATGCTTTTGGAATTTAGAAATGCTGTTTTACATTCACTTTGTAAATGATTAATGCTGACAGGGCACCATCAAACAACATTTTCTTTGGGCATAATTATTGAGGCTAGCTGCTCCGCACTTGTTGATGCCACCACCGTTCTAAGCAAGACATTACCACAGCTCCCTCTTCTCACTTTCATTACTCCACAAACCCATCTACATTTCCTGAAAGAAAGAAAAAACTATGGCGGAAGGAGCTTTGTTCGATCTTGCAGGGAACGTCCTAAAACTGCTGGGCTCTGTCATTGTTGAAGAGGTCAAACTGGCCTCTAGTGTTGAAACTGAGATTATAGAACTAACCAACACAGTCTCCACAATCCGCGATGTGCTTCTGGATGCAGAAAAGCAGAGTTCTCATAACCATCAGATCAAAGACTGTCTCAGTTGGCTCAAAGATGTCCTCCATGATGCTGATGATTTGCTGGATGATTTCTCCACCGAAGTTATGCGCCGCAAAATGATGACAAAGAAGGTACGCCTTTTCTCTGCATGTTCAAACCCACTTGCTTTTAGTCCTAAGATGGGCCGTGAAATAAAGGCAATTAGGGAGAAAATAAATGCCATAGCAATATTAAAGGAGGATTTTCACTTTAATCAAAGCTTGGTTGAGCCACGAGTCATGACTAGGTGGGACACAGTAACTATTTCTTCTGTACTCGACGATGAAGTTATTGGGAGAGAGGATGATAAGAAAGAGATTATGGTACGTCTTTTTGATGGCAGTGTTGTAGAGAATATTTCTATCATTCCAATTGTTGGTTTCGGAGGATTGGGCAAGACAACACTAGCTCACCTGGTATACAATGATAAAATTGTCCAACAAGAATTTGAGATAAAACTTTGGGTTTGTATCTCTGATGACTTTGATGTACAACGGATTGTCAAAGAAATTTTGGAACAGTTGACAGATGAGAGACTTAAAGAAAGCTTTGAGATGCTGCAAACTCAGCTTCGAGAAAAGCTTAATGGAAAAAAATACTTGATTGTCTTGGATGATTTGTGGAATGAGGAGAGTGATAAATGGCTTCTCTTGAGAAATTTGTTAATGGGTGGTGCAAGGGGAAGTAGGATAATAGTGACCACACGCTCAGAAAATGTAGCGAGGATAACAGGGGCAACTTCATGGCATGCTCTAAGAGGCCTACCTGAAGAACAGGCTTGGTGTTTGTTTGTGAAAGTAGCATTTGAAAATGGTCAAGTGCCAAAGAATGAAGCCTTTCTAAGTTTGGGTAGGGAGATTATGCAGAAGTGTGCTGGGGTACCTCTAGCCATAAGGACGATAGCAAGCTTGCTACGCACCAAAGCTACAGAAAATGAGTGGCGATCCTTCAAAGATTATGAACTCCCAAAAATGACTCAAAATGATGAAAATGTTATTTTATCATCGCTTCAGTTGAGTTATGATTATCTACCATCATACTTAAAACAATGCTTTGCTTATTGTGGATTGTTTCCAAAAGGTTATAGGATTAATGTATATACACTTGTTAATCTTTGGGTAGCAAATCGATTTATTGTGTTAGAAGATTCAAAACAGTGTTTTGAGGATGTTGGTAGAGGATATTTTATGAAATTACTTTGGAGGTCATTTTTCGATGATGTAGAAAGTGATGGATTAGGCAATATTAAATCTTGTAAAATGAATAATCTCGTGCGTGATCTTGCAGTTAGAGTGTCTGGAACAGAAATTGCCGTAATCAATTCAAGTGGGAATAATGTTAATAATGAAGTTCGTCATGTATTATTAAATCTTGTGAACTCATCAATGCCATTTTCAATCCTCATGCATAATGGAAGTAAGGTACGCACAGTTCTAATATCTAGTGTATGGGGGAACTTGGGTAACTTAACTTGTGATGCACTCATTTCAAATTTGAACTATTTACGCGCTTTGGATTTGAGTTATCTAGAACTACATGTAGTTCCACGTTCAATTGGGAAATTGAAGCATTTAAGATATCTTGATCTTTCTGGAAATTATTATATTAAAATTCTCCCTAATTCCATTACTAAGATGCTGAATTTGCAGACACTAATACTAGAAAGTTGTCATTCACTTGGAGAATTACCCAGGGGCATTAAAAAGTTGGTCAATCTCAGGTATCTAGATATTACAAATTGCGACGAATTGACTAATGTGCCCCTTGAAATCAAACACCTTACTTCTCTTGAGATAATACTACCATGCCTTGTTGTGAGAATGGGAAGTTCCAAGGGTAAGTCCATTGGGCCAAGTGACTTGAAGGAGCTACACAACTTGGGAGGAGAATTAAGAATTGAAAATCTGGGACATGGAAAAGATGACGTGCTGGAATGTAAAGACGCAAATTTAAAGGATAAGCAACACCTTCAACAACTGTCATTAAAGTGGGATGACTCCGAGGATAAACATCACCTTCAACAACTGTCATTAAAGTGGGATGACTCCAAGCCGGATGACTCCAAGTGGGATGGAGAAAGCGAATGTTATGATGAAAAGTGGGAAGTGCTCCGGCCACATTCAAATCTTAAATGGTTGTGGTTGGAGAATTATATGGAAGTGAGAATTCCAAGTTGGGTCCCTTCTCTCACTAATCTTGTTTATTTTGTATTAAGAAAAAATAAGAGATTGCAGCACCTCCCACTGTTAAATAAATTCCCTTCTCTCAAGTTTATCTCTCTACATGGAATGGAAGCGCTTGAATACATACAGATAGATGAAGACAGTGTTAGTAACGTGTCGGGTGCTTCCTCTTCTTCTTCTTCTTTTTTTTTTTCAAAAACACCATTCTTCCCATCCTTATCTTCTCTATGTATCGCGGAATGCCCAAAACTGAAGGGATGGAGGAGGAATGAGCCACACCATTTCTTACTTCCAACATTTCCTCCTCCTCTTTCTACATTACGGATTCGGGATTGCCCTAACCTGACTTCCATGCCCCCGTTTCCATATTTGAAAGAAAGGCTGAAATTGAGTAGGTGTAGCTGGAAGGTAGCAATCTGCTGTCCTCTCCCTCTATTAGATGTATTGTCCTTAAAAGATGTTGAGGATTTAGAATTACTTTTTCAAGAGATTCGCAATCTCACCTCTTTAAAAAAGTTGAGAATTTGTCAATGTCCCGAGCTGACGTCACTTCCTCAAGAGATTTGCAATCTCACCTCTTTAAAAGAGTTGAGAATTTATGAATGTCCTAAGCTGACGTCACTTCCTCAAGAGATTTGCAATCTCACCTCTTTAAAAGAGTTGAGAATTTATGAATGTCCCGAGCTGACGTCACTTCCTCAAGAGATTTGCAATCTCACCTCTTTAAAAGAGTTGAGAATTTATCAATGTCCCGAGCTGACGTCACTTCCTCCAGAGATTTACAATCTCACCTCTTTAAAAGAGTTGAGAATTGATCAGTGTCCCCTCTTATGGCAAAAGATGAAAGAGGCAAATAGGTGAAGATTGGCCCTTCATTACCCATGTCCTAATCGTAAGAGTGGATGGTCAGAAACAGCAAGAAGAAACAATTTCTTCAGGTATGCATCTTATCTATCTTTTAATCCCAAATTTAAAACCAACTACTTCTATAACTATTCAACTTCTTTTCTTATGCTGAAAACCGAACCAATTTAAAACTTTCTTTCTTTCTTTTCCGTCTTTTTTTTTTTTTTTAATTTTTAATTTTTTAATTTTTTTTAATCTTTTTCCTGTCTATAAAATGTTAATTAGACACATGATTTCTTCTCAATGTAATTTGAACAAGAAAAATTAGAATAATTTAATCTAATATGATGTTTGTACCTAAGAGCATGTTGATAATATGATGTTTGTATGGTTGCTCCTTAAATATTGCAGAACCTTCCCATAAAAAAAAATAATAATAATAATTGCAGAACCAGAGTCAGAGTCAGCTTCTCCTACTTCAGGTATGCATCTCTCTTCTTCTTGTTGGTGCCTTTTGAGATTTGCGATATTTTGTAGAACTTGTTAGTTATGTGACCTCTTTATGCATAACCAATTGAGACAAAGAACAAGCTTGGCCCCAAATTTCGGAACATATTCAAAAACTGCAATTGTGCAATGACTCAAGAACTAGAACTCAGTGGTAATCTTTTTGTGCATGGCACATGATTTCTTCAAATTATTAGGAAAAGGAAAAAAAAACATTTCATTTGTTCTTTTATTTTTTTTTCATTTCTTAAATTAAAAGAAAAATATTTGTTTTCTTCTTCACATATCGAATCGTTAATCTGAAGACTGACTTTGAAGTCAAAGAAGAATGAGAGAATGATTGAATCTAATTTGTTCTTTCATGCACCAATTCAAAGGTAGATTGGATTGAATTTTTATCTGTTACTCAATTAAAAATTACCAATTAAGGTTTTTCTTCTGGCTTGAATACCAATTAAGATTAGTGGATATTGTCATGTTACTTACTTTACCCATTTTTATACAATAGGTTGTTACACTGAAAACAACGCCCAAGTTTTAGAACTTTTGGTTTTTCCAATGATTGGTAATTTTGGCACTTCTCTCTCTGCTAAGGCCGTGGCCTTCGGTTCTTGAATTTTGGCTGTGGAGTCCCTGTGTGAAATTGAGGCAGTAAACATGAGTATAGGAGGGAAAGAACATAAAAGTGGAATCTGATTGCGTCTTTGACTACTCCAGGTATTTGGTTTTTTTTTTTTTTTTTTTTTTTTTTTAGCAGAACTGAACACCAATTTTCTTGCTCTTGTTTGTTGTTATTCTTCATTATGCTTTTTGAGGTTTTGGTATTTTGAAGAACTTCTCAATCATTTGACTTATCATGCAGAACAAATTAAGGCAAAATTTGTACCCTATTCTTCAAAGCTTTCTGGTCATGGACTCGATGGTAATCGTCTTTTACTTTTTTTTTTTTTTTTTTTGGGTTATGTTCAAAGGACTCTTGCTGCTTATATGATCTTATCATTTTATTGTGCTTAGCTTCTTATTGTTCTCTTGCCAAAGAGAAAAGTTCTTTCTTTCATAAACACTAAACACAATAATATATATATATATATATATATACATATATATTGTTCTTGTACTGTAAATGTTCTATTTTTTGTAGATGCTTCATAACTTCCATTATTGTATAAATGAGAATTGAGCATCCAACTACCTTGTGGGAATTAGCTTATTATGTATGCTTTTGGATTATTTTTTATTTTTTATTTTTGGGGGTTTTCCCTTGTTATACATAAGCTTTTGTATTACAGTTTGAATTTTTCTCCAAAATTTCAAACAGAATTATAGAATACCCTCTTTTTTCTTACTTCTTTACCTACTATTTTATGATGGTTTATTAATGCTAAAACCAACAACCAAGTTTAGGTTGGTGTTTTATCTATTTCTCTACCTCCTAAAGCTGTATCCTGTGGTTCTTTACTTTAGGTTGTGCAGCCACTGTCTGTACATTGGACAACATTGAGCACATTCTTTTCTCTAATCACTATGAAGAAGAGGGGCCCTGCGTGTGGGCCCCCACTCACGATTATGGAGCATTGCGTGATGGATTAATAGAATACATGGAGAGTTCTTCAGGCCTAAGAGAGGTAGTATGAGTAAGGATGGTTGAGCCATGACAGGTAAGAGAAGCTGTTTTATCAAATGTCCAAAAGATGGAGTAATTTGCTGCAAAGTGATGCAGAGGTAAGCGAATTCTAGCCTTTTAATTATTCATACCTTGTAATTTTTGCCCCAACTTCTAGGAGACTACATAGGAACCAACATCAACATTCTTCTTGTAGATCATTTAGATGGTGATGTGCCACTCATTTAATAAGTTAATGGTTTAATTGGCCGATTCTATATGTTTTTGGGTTTTTGAATATATTTAAGGGTTATTATCCAGTGCTGATCTCACCAAGGGAGGATTAGCTTGATACAGTCCTACTCTTTAGCACTTGCCCTTGATTATACTCTTTTTTAACTTTATGCTTCATTTGATTGGCGAGAAAGAGCAAGAATAGTGAAAAATGTTTTGACATCATTTGGTCTTTGGTAGACAAAACTACTTGACTTGGCTTAACACATTCTTTTTAATAAGTAAGCATTTTGTTAAAAAAAGCACAAAAAGGGCACAACCCTAGTACATTGGATGTATACAAGAGATTTAATTTGCTTAATTCAATTATTTGTCTTAAATCTTGTGGTAATTTCATGTTTCTAAAAAGTGTGATGAATACATTGCCAATTTTCTTTCTCAAACTATCAGAAACATGAATTGAGGAGGCTGTAATGGATCATAAGAGGTGCCCTACATATTCTAACCTGGCCCAGAAGGATCTCACCCCGTTAGCTACACAGGTTCTTAAATCCTTCAACTATACTATTGAACCACCTATCTTGATAAGTTTTGCTCTCTTTCCGTTGTTCTCTTTCAAGGGCTTTCAATTTTGTTGAATTTCTAATTTTGTTTGGATGATTGTACAGAGGAGAGTGTGGCATAGAAACCAAAAGGATTTTCAATGATAGCTCTACAAAAATGAACTATAATCTTTCAATAGATTGAGTAATACACCTCTCACTTCCTTTTATTAATTTTATATTTATGATAATTTTTGTAACAAACAGTTTTGACTTTTCAAAAATTTGCTTGCAACATGATTTTTGTAACAATAATAGTTTTTAACAGGTGAGTTCTTAATTTTGTTGCTTTCTCTTCTTGTGCAGTTTGGAGCTCAATGTTGTGTCCAAGTAGGTGACTAAACCCATTTAATCTTACATTAAAAGAATGAATGTGTGACATAATTTGCAAATGTCTTACAAATTTTTATATTTGTTTATCAGTTTACAATTTCAAGTGCAGGGCAAATTTGTGCTTGCTCCATTGAGGTGGCTTTTGAGACTTCCACAACAAAGAACCTCTTCGGCAAGTGCTGTTATCTCTACCTTAGCTTGGTATTAGTCATCCTTGAAGTAGTCTTTCAATTCTTTTTAAGACTGCTTAGGATGCCACAATATTTAAAGCCATGGGCAATTACATATATGAGACTCAAAAATTTACATGAACCTGAGAATTTTATACACATGCAATGGATTCCTTTTTGTGCAGATTCTAAGTGTGTGTTTCATATTATAGTATCAGTTTTCCAATGATATTGGTTCTCTTTTGCAGTTTGGATGGAAGTCACTGTGTCCCTGGTTGACTTCCATTTAAATGAAATACCTTGTTTTTTTTTTTTTTTTTTTATACCTAATTTCTCCTATTAATATTGTTCTTATTGGAGAATCTTGGAATTTCTCTTATAGGTGATATTGTGAAATTATTTATCAAGGCAGAGTTGATGACCAAAGCTTTGTCCCACCATATGCTCTGTACAATCAAACTTTCAGAAGCCATGAGAACATGCAATTGCACTGGAAAGGAACTTACATATTTCTCACAAATATTGAAGATAAAATGATGAGAATGTTTATGTTCTAGGGTCAACTTCCCTCCCCTGCCCCTCCGCAGGATATATTGATGAGAATGCTTATGTTTTAGGGACATTAATTTTTCCCTGCATTTAGTAAGGATTTTATGCCCTTCCTAGATTTTTAGATTCTTAGTTCTTACTACTTAAAGTATGAGTGTTTGCCTTCAAAATTTCTTAAGGTTGTCCATTGCCTTATGTATGGTTCCAACTGCTTTACTTAAGGTCAACTTTGTGTTTGGTTATTTATTCTTTTATTCACATTTTTTTGGCTCTAGAGTTTGATATTCACAAATTTTAATTATTTTGAAGCTTCATATAAACCCTGAAAATTCTACTGGTAAAGTTCTAGCTGCTAGGTTTAGAGGATTTTTAAATCTCTAATACTTTGTCTTTAGAGTGAAATTTACATCTGTTTTTTTTTTTTTTCCCCCCCTCTTCGAGTAGTTCTATTTCATACTTCCTTGAAGAAGGCAGGAAAAATTAACGAGCGCAATGGTGAAATGTCAAATGTTTATTTCTATTTAACAACAAAATCTAACGACAATAGAGAAAACATCATAATACAATGTCCTCTTATTTTCTTCTTTATTTATCAAGTCTTGAATAGTTCACTCTTTTTTCTCTTTTTGCCTGTCTCGCCTCCTGACCTCTCTCTCACAAACTTTCCATTACATTGACTTAAGCAAGAGATTCATCCTTTGCATGTATGTTTACTGGAGTTGTTCACTTATTAGAATGGTGTTGTTTAACTGTTCTTATTTTGGTCAGCATAGACATAGATTATCTCTTGAAGCTCTGGTTGATTTATTTCTTTTATATTTTTTCAGTTGATGACTGCTATATTATTTTTGGTTAAGATAGTAAGAGCCTCTATCCTCATTTTGCAGACTATTTACCTCAATATCTTATGGAGGGCCATTGTTTCAGTTTAGTGAAGTGGCAAATAGAGGTAAACTATAATATTTTTGAGCAAAATGGTAAAAATCTGTGGAAATTGGTTAGTATTTAATATGATATTTTAGCTATTGTTTTCTCTACAGATGACGATTCAAATAAGCTTGCAATTGGTCTCATAACTCCTTTTTCTATATAGAGGTGAGCCTCAATGTTTCTGTCTGTTAAATTTGTCAATTTCTTTATATTTTAAGTATCTGGATTTTTCAGTTTAGATTTATTTATTTATTATATCTCCTTACAATGTGGGATGAAAAGTTGGTTTAATGCATAACCATATCTGTAGGTATTTGAAGATAATAACTTATTTCTCTCTCTATTGTTATTATTTGTTAGGGATGTCAGCCATTATATGGCCATGTAGTTCCCCATTGAATGGTTATCGAATGGAGACTATATAGCACTAAACAGAAGAAGGGAAATTTGCATCATTCTTGAATCTAGCTATCATGAAGAAGCTGTTGAAGATCACGTAATAATTTGGACTGCTCAGTTTTGTCCTTTTGCAGAAGTATCGGTCGTCTTCAACAGTTTTGGAAGAGTAACGAGGACATTTGAGCAGATCTAGTTATTTCATCCGGAATGCGGAATTTGCAATTCTCAACATGTTGAAATCTGTTGTCAGCTAGGCTGTCAAATATTTCATTACTTCTTCAAATATCATAATTCGGGTGGCCAACTTTGTGTTAGGTTTTAGTGGATTCACTTGGGGGTTGCAATTATAACTAGGGTGCCCTTTGTGCTTGTATGCCAATTAATGTTTTTAGTATTTTATTTTTCCTTGTGCGGATAGAAAACTTTGAAAAGAAATTCTACATGTCTACAAGCTGGAGAAATTTTAGCAAATCAGTCATTTTTATTTTTCAAATTTAATGAGCTCTGTATTGCACACTTTGTATTCGCTCATTTTGAATAGTGTTTTCAATACACAATTATTAGTGATGTGGTTGTGTGTTTACAATGAGGGTAGTAGGCTATTATTACTGTTGCATATTATTATGAGACATCCAATATAATAAATTATCAATAAAAAGAAAAAATTGGGGTAATTGATCTTTCAAAAGAACACAGTTTTGTAAAATTAATCTTGTACCAGTTAGATTGTAGTGGAACCTACTTTCTTTGCTATTGGGAATCACTATGTATCTGGGTTGTCTTTGCAGCATGAGTTTTGATCAACATAGAAATCAGAGTTTACATCTACCAATTCTAAATAGATAGGGTACACATTGATAATTTGCAGTTTGGTACTGAAACTCTTAAAACAATCCAGTGATGATGTGCTACTACTATACATATTGATAACAACTAAATAGGCCGTATGCATGGTTGAAATTTGAGGAAATAAATAATCAAAATGGTAAAACAAAAACAAGAAAATAAGAAGGCTTACCAGGTTGATTGTTGAATATTTTCAAGCCCAAAAAAAACACCTTGGTAGACTTGAAAGAAAGCAATCAATGCTACTTGGGTTACCAATGGTCCTGGCCTAGCCCAATATCTACTGACCCACATAACTACTTGTCCTTACAAACCTTCAAGTGAAACAAGGTCCACCTGCTCCACAACCACAAGGCCCCAAATTCAGTGACCCTGTAACGGACATGGGCCAACTCTAATAAACATTTTTCAATATTTTTTTTTTATAAAAAATTATGTTTATATTTTTTTAATCATTCTCTTTCTTTTTATGCTTTTGTTAATGAGGCACTCGATTAGGAGGTTTCAAAGGGGTCCACCTACATTGCAAAATAGCAAAGTTTAACCAAAAAAGAAAAAAAGAGATTTGTATGCTACGAGTGATCTTTCAATAGACACTCTTGAAATTCTAATGGGAGCTTAGCATTGCTTGTATCACATAGTGCTGTAATACTGCTTCTCCATGTAAAAAATTTCACTCTTAGATGGATTAGCTTGAAGCCTAGGCTGTAGGCAAAATTATCCAAAACATTCTTTAAAACATGGAAAGAGTTAGTGTAGCTATGATCTCAATTAAGTTATTAACATTGTATATTTGGGCTAAATTCAACTTTTAACACTTGGAAGGACTAAATATTTTCATTACTAGCCCATACAAGTATAGTGAGAGAGAATACTCTTTGTTAATCCATTCATCCCTTCAAAGTAACCTTAGACGGTTATATTGTTCAATCAGATTAAGTTCAACTGCGCTTCTTGGGATCAAATATTTTATTTTAGTAAAGACTGGCATGGCATTGATTATCAACTAGCAGCTTTGCTATCTATGCCTTTCAAGTTGACTTGGTAAAAAAAAGAAAAAAGAAAAAAAAAAAAAAAAAACCTTTCTATGCCTTTGTTGCTTGTATGCAATATTATAATATGATATTGACCTAAACTCAACTTATCTTTGATGGACTAGAGGCTTAGGCCTGATGGTCATTATTGTTGCATTGAGCCACTAATTTACTTATGTGGAAGACAGAGATGCTACTTGTGCGAAATCACTACATGCTATACTCTTAGTAGCTTTGAGAAAGTAAGTTGTGTGTCCATCAAGCTTTTCTATCTTTAAAGACAGGATATCTAATTAAGTCATAAGATTCTTGGCGTTTCATTTATCTCTTTTTCCTAAAGCTTCATTCAACATAATTGTAATGCATAAATACTTATATATAATATAAATCCAATGCTATTAAATTTAGTCGATTTAACTTGTGTCAAAAGTCTATGTGTGGATTAGCTTAAATTTCAAAGTTGGATTATGCAAACAAGGCAATAGGATCAAACTTGCACAATGTATGGGAATAAAGCATTAGGACAAAACTTAGGTACAGTACCTTAGTGTGATGTTTCTTAGGTTTTCCTCTTAAGATTTAACCATGTGACTACTTAATTTAAAAATACACTAGGTTTCCATTAGAAAAAAATTCACATGGCAAAATTTTAAAAGGAGAACGTAAGGAACAACACTTAAGTACTGTATCTAAGTCTTGCTCAAAGCATTAACAGTCCTAAGCATATTTTTTTGCATTGTTCTGGTCTGATGTTTGTGTACAAAAGTGTTGAGTTGGGAGTACTTAAAAAAAAAAAAAAAATTATTCTCCTCTAAACGGAAATATAATACAACGTGTATAAAAAAAAATCAATAAAACTTGTTACTGAGAAAACATAATAAACAATAATAAAGGAAGAGATCTCTTGAATTGATTTGATGTAACCATAAAAAGTTGGAGATTATTGTTTAATTCAACCCCTTTTAGAAGACTGGTGTGACTGTTATGTGCATTTCGGGATTATAAATTGCTAATTGGATCAGTAAATTAGGAGAGAGACTTCAAGTAATTATAGGATGTGTTCCGGTATCAATAATAACAAAGCTTTATAGTTGGACATGGCCTGGCCACATGTATCAATTTGCAATGGATATTTATTATTTAATAGAAGAATAATTTTTAAAAGATTAAAATTTTCCTTTTTTAAAAAAAAGAATGGAGTTTAAATTTATTTTCAACACACAGCAAATAAGTTCAAAGCCCAAAAAAAAGGCCCTTCATTATCCCCACTGAAAAACGTTGACTTCAATCAGACACTCACTCTTTGTAAGAGATTGGAGTATTGGACCCAAATGGTGAAAATTTGTAGTGTAATCAAACTTTGTACACCTTCAATTGCACCATGGAGCATTATTCATCATACCTAAGCCACCATTACACAAACAAACTTACAACTTTTGCTATAATTATTCTCTGTGTAGACTTTCACATGGAGTAATGGACGTACTAGTTTTTCTCCACCAATCACAATTAACTACATATGAAGTTCTGATCAAAATTGTGATTTTTTTTTTGGTGATACTAGATTTTTTTGCATTATATTGAACTCCCTGATTCAGTATTTTACTCAATCCTAAAGAGTATAAGTACATTTCCTAAGGTCACCACGAATTTGTAAAATTTATCACAAAAACAATAATATTCCTCGTCTCATATTTAATATTTTCTTTTTCTTTTTTAATGAATTATTAGGACAGTTCAAGAACTTGGAATACTTGGGAAATCGACCCAGCTCAAGTTTGATCAAATCAAACTCGCTTTTGATGATTGAAGATCGATATCTATGGAGGAGAATAGATTAATTGGATTTGGAATTGAAATCAAGCCAACCCACCATAGCAAGGAGCAAAGGTACCAATGTTTGTGCACGACTTCTTCTCCCCATGAGTATTTTGTCCAAAGAAATAGAAAAGCTCTTTTTGACTTCAAAGGCTTCCTTTCCGACTTTTTCGGGTTTGACTTGGTGAATGATAGTATTGAACAGCGTTGGAAAACCGACCCCATCTCTGCGTGCCAAGCTCCTTTTTCTTTTTATTTTCTTCTAATTCAAATTCAATTCCTACGCTTGGTAGGGGCTAATATTTCAAATTCAATTTACCCTTTTCAATTTCAATTTTATGTAATGCTTTAAGCTTTTTCCAACAGAGGAACAAATTTAGAAATAAGATCCAATGAATAATTCTAAGTTTCTAATGATTTTATTAGGCTATTATAGATACTGATTAATGCTTCTTAGAAAACCAAATAGAGTAAATTGTAAATTACACACATAAAGTTTGAAGATGATTTTATTTTTTCCTCTTAAAATTTGAATGTTTTGATTTAGTCCCCTAATGTTACTTGTTGTTTTGATTGGAATCCTTCCATTTGTGCCCATACCGAAGTAAGCTCAAAACAAATTTGTTTTGGGTCCAGTAAATGCACATCCAATTAAACCATGCCACCTTATTTAAAAAATACACATCATTAAATTAAAATAATTCAACATTTGTGGATTTACCTAAAAAGAAAAAAAAAACTAAAAACTTAAAATTTAAAAACTTCATCTCTCTCCCTCTAGATTACTTTAGAGAGTAAATAAAGTAACTAGAGTAGTGATTAAATATTTAAATAAAGTTAGTTTGTTGCTGCTTGCTAGTTGCTAACAATTGGTTGAACATTCCATTTTGATTACCTTTATTTAGTGGTTGCTGACTTGTTGAATATTTATAAAAGTTAGTTAAGCGGTTGTCTTCAGCATCTTTATATTAAGGCAAACGTTAACAAGCATTGTGCATTGCTTGTTAAGGTTAAAATAATATGGGTCTCACTTAATAAAAAATTGGATAATTTATTTTTTTTATTATTTTTTTTTGAGATAGAGTTTCAACCTATGGCGTCCACTTCTGATAATAGCTCTTTATTATCAGACAAAGACACTAATCTGTTTTTGGTGTAGGCGGGGATTGAACCCTAAATATCTTATTCAACTATCAGAAACTTTACCAGTTGAGCTAACTGTAACTCACAAAAAAAAAAAAAAAAGGATAAATGGGAGAAAAATGACACAATATAAAGATGACTTTATAACCTATAAGGCTGTCAAAATACTGACATAAAGATAGGTTTAACTGACACCTTACAATGCATGTTAACACAACCCTTATATTAAAAGAGACAAAAAAAAAAAAAAAATTGTTAGGGCCCACCTATTTACCTTTCGGTTACTCTCAAGTCTCAACCCCTCTATCTTTGATCATGTCCAAGTACTCAACCATTCAAGTGAACTTGGTCGCAACATTGCTGAATTTGTCTTTGGAGACCATCAATAAGTTGTTGATCATTTGTTTGGGGTTTGCTATTTGTTGAGATACAATCTTGATCATTTGTTTGGGGTTAAACAGCTATGGTTGGGATGCCCAAAAAATTCAGCTTTGTTTGGATGCCTAGAAAATGTTGTAAAAGAAAAAAAAAAAAAAAAACCCAAAATTTTATCGGTAGGATATATTAAACCCCACTCTTTTAAATGATATATTTGAAACCCTAGACTTTCATACCCTAACAAATTACACTCTCACATATGAAATATATATTTATGAATGTTTGGAATTTAACTAGTTCCATTTAAAAGTCTGCCTAAGGATAAAATTATGGATTTTTTTTTTTTTTTTTACTTTCCCTAAAAATAAACTACATATATTATAGTGTATGTAATTTTTAACTAAAATTATTTTAGTCTTTTAAGGTTTTTAATAAAAATATAATAATGAAAATGACATAGCATGATTTAATTGAACAAACTCTATGAAATAAAAAGCAGTAAAGCAGGTTTCTTTCTCAAAAAAAAAAAAAAAAAAAATTGAACCAACCAAACACATATTAACACATTAGCATAGGCATCGACAAAAAAGATTCAGAGTCATAATGGTAAGGAACATTTGTTTTTTTTAATTTTTTTTGGGTAAAAAACTACAAGTAAAAGTACGAGGAAAGTGGTCAACAAGATTAGTAGATTACTCTAAAGTGTAAAGCATATAAATAGTGATGTAGCAATTATAAGCTGAAGATCACAACAAAGATTCTCTCATCACTTTCACCATTTCACAAACCCATCCGATCTTAATAATATTCCTGAAAGAAACAAAAACTATGGCGGAAGGAGCTTTATTCCACCTTGCCGGAAAAGTCCTTGAACTGCTGGGTTCCTACACTCTCCCAGAGGTCAAACTGGCCTTCGGTGTTCAAACTGAGATGGAAAAACTAACCACAGTTTCCACAATCCAAGCTGTGATTCTCAGTGACGGACCTACAGTAGGGCAGAAAGGGGGGGGGGGGGGGGGGAGGGGGCATTGACCCCCCCAATTTAAAAAAAAAAAAAAAAAAAAAAAAAAAAAAACTGATATATATATGTAATCTGAAATGTTTAGATATTGACCCACACGAAAATAAATAAATATGGACTGAAAGTATAACATCAATAACCGACAAAATCTCATCCAAAAAAGAAAGAAAGACAAATGTGTTGAAATGTTTAAGAAACACTTATTTTGTAACTTATTTTGTAAGTTATACTTTGTCAAAATGTTTATAATATCAAATGTTTAAGAAACACTTATTTTATATGTAGTATTTTGTTGAATATGAAATAGATGTTAGTTTTTTTATTTTCATTAAAAAAAAAAAGTTTTAAGCTTTGGCCCTCCCCCCGTTCGAATCCTGGTTCCGTCCCTGGTGATTCTTGATGCATAAAAGTAGAGTTCTCATAATCATCAGATCAAAGATTGGCTCAGAAAGCTCAAAGATGTTCTCCATGATGCTGATGACTTGCTGGATGATTTCTCAACCCAAGTTTTGCGGTGTTAACGTGTATAATGTTGTGGGCTTTAGACCCAGTTAGATTACTTGTATAGCACACATTATTGTACTATACTCTTACTTGTACTGCACACATATTTACTTGTACCGCACACATATGCCTCCTATATAAAGACAGTCATGTATATTCTTTGATTATGAAATACAACTAGCTTTTAACCCGCGCAATGCGCGGGATCATTTTATATATTAATAAACTTTACATTCAATATAAACTTAGTTTTCATTCTTCCACTGCATGCATTCAAGTATATATGTTGCATTGATGTGGGTTCCAGTTAGCTCAACTGGTAAAGTCTCTGATGGTTGTATAAGAGATCTGGGGTTCAATCCCCGCCTACACCAAAAACTGATTGGTGTCTTGGTCTGATAATAAAGAGCTATTATCAGGAGCGGATGCCATAGGTTAAAACTCTCTAAAAAAGTATATATGTTGCATTTATAATTTGTTCTGCTATTAAATTTCTGTGGCCAAGAATGCTTAGCTTCATTTAAAGTCACACATAACCAAGTATATATGAGTTGCATTTATAATTTTCCTCCTTTTTGGTTTGTTTTTGGAAATGAATTTTTTTAAAAAGATAAAAGAGGTGAAAACGATAACCTCTGTATAATTGTAAAAATGGTTTCATTAGAAGTAATAAAGTTATAAGAATTTGATATCATTATGTTTCTTTAAAAAAAAAAAAAGTGGAGAGGAGAAGAAATGGAAGGAAAAATTTAGATTGTTATATCTGTATATCTGAACCATGGCATACTGTTTCAGAAAACAAAGTGTCTTAATTTATCAAGATTGTGCTTTACTGCTTTAAAAATTTACCTTGATAATATGAAAAAACTGGTGAACCATATTTGACATCACTAGATTATAGTCATGATACAAATTCTTATGCAAAATTCAATAATTATTATAAGGAAAATTTTGATGCATTCAAGCAGATATATAACTGATCCAAACAGCCACAATACAATTAAATACACTATATTGTCGTAGTCGAAAAATTAAAATAACTAAAAACATAGTAATCAAAGATGAAATAAATCCATCCACTTTCAAGCTACAAATTCTCTCTCAAACTTTGATTTTGACAGTAAATCCTGAGTTTGGCATCAGAATGAAGCTGCAAACAAAGAAAAAAAGAAGTTCAATATTGTTTACCCAAGGAAGAAGAAAAAAAAAGAAACCTGAAACTGGGAAAACAATTCCAAAGAATAGATTAAACAGTCTACACAATTCTTTGAAGTAATCCAATATTAAATCCTAATTTATGGAAGCACATCATCACATAGGTATGGAAAAAAAAAAAAAAAAACTGTGTACATGTTATGTAATATTACCAATTGCATCACATTTGGTTCATAATTCATTTTATCCACCATGCTGATATCTTCTAGACTTTATCCTTCTAAACTTTTGTTCATATTCATTGTTGATAAATGAATGAATCATTTATATTTATCACGATATGGGATGGGGAAAATCAAACCCAAACATCACATATTAAGTCTAAGAGGGATTTCATCGAACATGTGGAATGCAATAAAAACAAATATGTAGAACAGTGCAATTTTTTATCTGCAGTCAAAGAAACCCAAAAATTCAAATCGAGTTCGATTTAGTAACATCATAGGTACAACAATAAACAACTAAACACATATTGTGGCCCAATTCATTGTCGAATAACCCCGTCATTGAATTTTTTAAGTAGTACAGTGGTGGGAGAATGGCCTGACAGTGACAGTGGTCTTCAAATTTTTCTCTCTCTACTAAGCCAAAAAACTCACAGACCCTCTCTCTCTAGCAATTATTCTAGAAGGCATAATAACCTTTTTTTCCTATGGTATGCCAAGGATCAAAATTTGTTCAATGAAAGATTAAAAAAAAAAAGCATTTTTGGAAATTTTGATAGTTGCAAAATGGGTTAGATTGTAAGAGATGCTATTGTTTCTTGATAAAAAAGGAGGGTTCTTTTCAATTTTTGAAGAGGGAAAATTGGTTTACGATTTTGGATTTTCTGTAAAGGAACATGCAAATGGAAAGAAAGTGGTCTGAATTTGGTAAACTACACAGAAAAAGTATCCAAAACAGGAAAATTAACAACGTTATGCAGAACTTGTGTATACGGAGTTGCAGAAATGAAACAAAGAAAGCATGAAAAGGGGAAGAGTTTCCTTTTCTTTTGCCCATTTTTGTTGAACGAATGGAAACAGAGGATGATAAATTTTTTGTTGAGGTACAGCACCAAATTGATCCATGAAGATCTGAAGAGTAAAGACATACACAAAAAATAAATTGAACCCAAATATCCCCCCCCCCCCCCCCCCCCCCCCACAAAAAAAAAAACCAAATCTAAGATAGATAATTGATATTAAACACTGTCATAAACCAAATTCCTTACTCAAAACCAAATCTAAGTCAAAACCTAAATTCAAGCCAATCTAACGAAAATACCCAGACCTAAAGCATATTTGACCCCAAATTTAAAGAACCGAAAAACAGAAGCCATACCAGTGGAGAGTATGGGTCAGATGGTGGTAGAGGCGTGACTATCTTCTTAGTTTTTTCCACTCTCCACTTTCTATTTTTGACTGGATTTCTCTCTGACGTTCGCTCTCTAGTTTCTGCCACAATTCTACATTCCCACATTTAGATTAAAAAGAACACTCCAATGCCATGGAAATAAACTATAATTTATCTAATAACCCTTAATCTTCTCTAATGACCCAGATAGCAAGCCAAACAAATAAAAATCAAAACAAACAAAATACGAAACTGAAATTCATGAAAGCAAAGTAACAAAACCTAGAAACTGAAAATTCCTAATAATAATTCAATTAGAATTTGATACAAAACCCAGAAATAGAAAATTCCTAATAACAATTCAGTTAGAATTTGATCTTCTACGTTATTTCCCTGATTTCAACGAAATCCATAAATTGACAGCAAACATAATTGAAGACAATAGGATAAGTGATTAGTTGAAAATTACCAAGAAAGAATGGTCTGATATCGAGAGTTCCTGGGAAAGGGGTTTTTCGTGCTTATGCTGAAGGCCGCTTCATCTTCCTTCATCCTCATAGAATGAAAAATGTCTCTGTATGAAATCAGAAAGTTTCAAAACACAATTTATCTCTCAATTTCTTATGCCCAATCGATGCGGTGTTCACCGTTCTGCCTCTTTCACTGTTTCTTTCTCCGTGTCGCAGCCTCATCCTTTCTATATTTCATCGTCTTTCAATGGTTAGGGTTTTTGATTTTAAGAAAGACAGAGAGAACGGCTGAATTTTTCGAAGGAAAAGGAGAATCAGAACGGAAGAAACTGTGTGTCTGCAGTTCTGGTGGTCGGAGTATGGCGAGGAGACTGGCGGAGGCAGGATCGCCTCTCTCTTTTTCTGATTCTTTCACTGTGTCTTCATCGCCTCTCTCTTTTCCTGTTTCGTTCTTCGTGTCTTCGTACACTCTCTCTCAATTTCATCACCTCTCTCTATTTCTATTTATGTGTACTCTTTAATTTTAGCCAGTTATTCTTTGTTATTTATAATGAGAGGATTTTAATTTATAATGAGAGGATTTTAAACAATATTATAGCATTACCAAACAATGGGTGTGTTTGGATAGAACTTATTTTGCTGAAACTGAAAACTGAAAATATTGTAGTAAAATAATTTTTAATTGTGTGAATAGTACTGTGGGACCCATTTTTAATGAAAAAATTGATAAAAAATGAAATTTGTGGGTCCGTGTGCACTGTTCACTGCAGAAAGTCAGCATTTGCGGTTACTGTTCAATGAACAGTAACCGCAATACCCAAAACGCGTGAAAAAAAAAAAAAAAAAACAAAAAAAAAACAAAAACGCAGCAGGGAAACGTGGACGTGAATACAAACACACACAATATATCGGGTGTGTTTGGATAGAACTTATTTTGCTGAAACTGAAAACTGAAAACTGAAAACACTGTAGCAAAATAATTTTTAAATGTGTAAATAGTATTGTGGGACCCATTTTTAGTGAAAAAGTTGATAAAAAGTGAAGTTTGTGGGACCGTGAACAGTGCATAAATACACTGTTCACCGGAGAATGGGTCAACCATTGCGGCTGAAAAGGCAAAAAAAAAAAAAAAAAAAAAAGAAAGGAAGGAGAAAACGCAGACACAGCAAATAAAAGTGCTATCCAAACTAGCACATCGTATCGCTTTTTAAAGAGTCCAAATCTTCTATCTCGTAATTTCTGCTCCACTATATACTCCACAAATAAAAACATGTTACATGTCCATCTAATTTATTAAATGCTAAATTTATGTCTTCTATTATTTCAATTTCCTAAAATAAATAAATAAATAACCCATCATATTCAGGTAATTGAAATAATAAAAGGCACAAATTTAGCATTTAATAAATTAGATAGACATGTGGCATGTTTTTATTTGTGGAGTATATAATGGAGCAGAAAGTGTGGGATAGAAGATTTGGACTCCTTTTTAAAGTGATATCTGTCTGAATTTTAGATAGGTTCTGTCTAAAAAAGAATTTTAGATAGACAGTTATCCTATTTTTCAGCACCTTCTTAATTGTAGGAATTCACTTTCTCTTAACTTTTGCTATTATATATATATAGATATAGATACTACAGAGTTTAGTATTTCTAACATGGTATCAGAGCCAATGCTTTGACTTTTTCTTAGCAGTCTTGTCTTTATTGGTGTTACTCCATTCTCAACATCGCTTCCGCCGTCACAATAGTTGCAATAGCCTCTTGCCGTTGAACCTTCAACGTCTTCCAGCCGTTGTCTTTGGGTTTTGGACTTGCAGCCACTGTCGTTGAGGAGTCCTACACCGCACAGACCACTGCACGTGTCATCATTGCAGTGAATATTGCCTCGATTACATTTCTACAGGTATCACTGAGATCGTCCTGTGCTGATCTACATGTCGGTGGAAGCCTTGCAGTCATTGGAGACAGAGCGCGCCCTCACGCGGCGCCCAAAGCTTCTATGTCAAAGCCCACACGCCACACGCACCACACATGCCATCCTCAACTCTAGGTTGACGTCACCTGTGACGTCATCAGTGCCACGTCAACCCTAGCTTAAGTCAGCATCCAGTTATCTGCTAACGTCAGCACCACGTCATCTTGCTGACGTCATCTGTTGACTTTTGACTTTGATCGGGTTGTTGACTTTGACCGTTAACTTTTCGTTGACTTTTACAGTCCAGGTTCTCTTTACCTAGTTTTTCACGTAGATTTCATTTTTGCAGTCTGTTTTTGCATATTATGTCTCTAAATGGATAAAAAAGATATTTTTCTTCCTCACCCCATCAATACTATATTAGAGGGGAATAAGAATTACTTATCTTGGTCTCAAGCTATGCACAGTTTTCTTAAGGGTCGCATGCTCTGGCATTATTGTACTGGTACAATCACTATTTCTGTCAAGGGAGCAAGAGAAGAAGATGCTGCTTTCCTTGGTCACATGATTGAATGAGATAGTCACAACCACATGATCCTTACATGAATTCGGAACACTTCCATTACTTCCATCTCTAATCTGTTGGGCAGCTTTGATGGGGCAAAATCAACATGGGATTTGTTGGCCAAAAGGTACTCCACTACTCACGGATCTATGAAATATCAATTAGTGGTTGAATTGCATCAACTCAGGCAAGAACTAGGGCAATCCATCAATGACTATTATGATCAGCTTTGCTTCATTTGGGACCAAATTGACATTTTTGATCCAACTTGGGTATGCTCAAAGGATGCTCAGCAATATGCTACCATTAGAGATGAATTTCACCTCTATGAATTCCTAATGTCACTTCATAAGGACTTTGAGCCCATTCGAGGTCAGCTTCTTAATCGCAGTCCTCCTCCTTCTCTTGATACTGCTGTGAACGAGTTGGTTAAAGAAGAAGCTCGTCTTGCAACCCTTCAAGCCCAGAATAAGCTTAATGTTTTGGCAATTACTCCTTCTGCTCCACCCATAGAGCAACCTCAGCAATCAGGTGATTCCTCTGGCTCTAGCAATCATCGCAAGCAGACCAACAAAAAGTTCTGCAACTATTGCAAGCGTCTTGGCCACACTATTGAGACTTGTTACCGTCGCAACAAATCTATTGCTGCTATTGCTAATACCGAGCCTACTCCCCCGATGCCTTCCATTTCAGTTGAGTCCTAATCATCTGGATCCACTATCAACCTCTCCCCCACTGAACTACAGGAGATCATAGCTTAGGCTGTTCGTATGACTGGTAATGCATCTCTTTCCACTGCTTTCTCAGTTCTACTCAGTAAGTCTCAAACTTGGCTTTTTGATTCTTCCTTTTGCAATCACATGACACCTCACTCGTCCTTATTCTCCAAACTTGACCTTGCATCACATCCTTTAAATATTCATATAGTTGATGGTTCCACCATGCATGGGAATAGTCTAGGTTTTATTTCGACCTCCAACCTCTCTGTTCTTGGAGTCTTCCATGTACCTGACCTATCCTATAATTTGTGCTATGTGGGACAATTAGCTGAACTAGGTTATCGCCTTATTTTTTACTATTCTGGGTGTATTGTGCAGGATTTGAGGACGGGGCAAGAGCTTGGGACCGGTCCTAGAGTTAGGCGTATGTTTCTCGTGGACAATCTTCATCTTCTACCTGTTGCTCTTGTTTCTGTTGCTGCTGCAGTTGCTGTAGTTTCTTCCTTACCTTGTCTAGCACTTTAGCATTCTTGTCTTGGTCATGCACCATTTTCTCGGGTACAACAATTAGCTTCTAAGGGTCTATTGGGTTCTGTGTCCAAAGACAATTTTGATTGTACTTCATGTCAATTAGGAAAACAACCAACTTTGCCTTTCAATAACAGTGAATTCATTTCTAATAGTATTTTTGAGTTAATTCATTTTGATGTTTGGGGACCTTCTCCTGTTGCTAGTATTGGTGGATCTCAATATTTTGTTTTTTTATTGATGATTATTCTCGTTATAGTTGGATCTTTCCTATGAAATCTCGTTTTGAAATTTTACCAATACACAGCGACTTTGCAAAAATGGTTGAAACACAATTCTCCAAACGTATCAAAACGTTTCGATTTGATAATACTCTTGATTATACTCAATATGTGTTTCAAGCTCTGTTACATTCCTAAGGCACTGTACATCATCTAACTTGTCCAGGTACCTCTTAGCAAAATGGTCGAGTTGAAAGAAAGTTTTGTCATATTCTTGACACTGTTCGTACTCTTCTTCTTTTTGCCAAAGTTCTTGCCCCATTTTGGGGTGAAGCTGCTCTTCATGCTGTTCATGCTATTAATTGCATTCCAAGCACTGTCATTCATAATTAGACTCCGTATGAGCATCTCTTTGGGTCATCCTCTAACTATCATCACCTTCGCTCCTTTGGATCTACTTATTTCGTTCTTCTTCAGCCTTATGAGCACAACAAACTTGAGCCTCGATCTAGACTTTGTTGTTTCCTTGGTTATGGCGAAACTCAAAAAGGGTATAGGTGTTATGATCCTGTCTCTCATTGTTTTCGTGTTTCTCGTAATGTTGTCTTTTGGGAAAACCGATTGTTTGTTGAACTCTTTCACTTTCGTTCTTCCCTGATTACCTCCTCTGTTTTAGAAATCTTTCCAGATGAATCTCTTATTCCTTCTACAAATACTCTTGATCCTCCTTTGGACTTCTCTATCCAATCTCCAGATATTTTGGATGCTTCTCCTAGACAAGTCGAAGATGAACAGGTTAATGACGAGCTACCCCACCTTGAACCTGGGTCCCCTGCTCTTGCTCCGCCTGAAGATCCTCCACAAGACATTCCACCTCGCCACTCCACCCGAGTAAGATCTATTCCTGCACATTTACTTGACTATCATTGTTACACTGCCCTTACTACACTTCACGAGCCTCACACCTATCATGAGGCCTCCACTGACCCTGTACGACAGATTGCAATGAAAGAGAAACTTGATGCATTAACCAAAAACCATACTTGGGATCTGGTCACTCTCCCTCCTAGACAGTCTGTGGTTGGTTGTAAGTGGATCTATAAGATCAATACTCACTTTGATGGGTCCATTGAGCGCTACAAGGCTCGTCTTGTTGCAAAAGGTTTTACACAGGAGTATGAGATTGATTATGAAAAGACCTTTACCCCAGTTGCTCGTATCTCATCTGTTCGTGCCCTCTTAGCTGTTACTGTTGCTAGTAAATGGGATCTTTTTCAGATGGATGTTAAAAATGCCTTCCTTAATGGGGATTTGAGTGAAGAAGTCTATATGCAACCTCCTCCTGGTCTTTTTGTTGAATCAAACAAGGTTTGTCGCCTTTGCCGTGCACTTTATGGCCTTAAACAAGCTCCACGAGCTTGGTTTTCCAAGTTCAGCTCTACCATCTTCCGTTTGGGTTACACTGCTAGTCCTTATGATTTTGCCTTATTTCTTCGTCACACTGATAAAGGCACCATTTTGCTTCTCTTATATGTGGATGATATGATCATAACTGGTGATGACCTTAGTAGCATTCAAGAACTCAAGGATTTTCTCAGTTAGCAGTTTGAGATGAAAGATCTTGGACATCTCAGCTATTTCTTGGGTCTTGAAATTACTCATTCTACAGATGGTCTTTATATTAGTCAAGCCAAGTACGCTTCTGACCTTTTGTCTCGAGCTGGACTCACTGACAGCAAAATTGTTGACACTCCAGTTGAACTTAATGTGCATCTGACACCCTCGGGGGGGGGGGGGGAACCATTGTCTAATCCCTCTGTTTACAGAAGATTGGTTGGCAGCCTAGTTTATCTCACAGTTACTCATCCAGACATTTCCTATGCTGTTCACCAAGTGAGCCAGTATCTGTCTACTTCACAATCGACTCACTATGCTGCTGTTCTGCGCATTCTTCGATACTTGAAGGGCACTCTCTTCCATGACCTTTTCTACTCAGCTCAATCTCCTCTTGTATTCCGTGCATTCTCTGATGCTGATTGGGCAAGAGATCCCACTGATTGTAGGTCCACTATGGGTTATTGCTTTCTCCTTGGTTTTTCTTTGGTTTCTTGGCGAAGTAAGAAACAAACCTTTGTGACTCGCTCCAGTATTGAAGCAGAATATCGTGCCCTTGCTGATACCATATCTAAGCTCCTTTGGCTACGATGGTTTCTTAAGGATTTAGGTGTATCCACATCCTCTGCTACTCCTCTTTATTGTGACAACCAGAGTGCCATTCATATTGCTTACAATGATGTCTTCCATGAACGGACTAAATACATCGAGATTGATTGTCATTTTATCCGTTATCATCTTGTTCATGGTGCTCTCAAGCTTTTCTTAGTCTCCTCCAAAGATCAACTTGCAGATATCTTCACTAAGTCACATCCTAAGGGACGCTTTCGTGATTTGGTTGACAACCTCAAGCTAGTCTCACATCCACCTTGAGTTTGAGGGGGGCTGTTAATGTGTATAATGTTGTGGGCTTTAGGCCTAGTTAGATTACTTGTATAACACACATTATTGTACTATACTTTTACTTGTACTGCACACATATTTACTTGTACAACACACATATGCCTCCTATATAAAGGCAGTCATGTATATTCTTTGATTATGAAATACAATACTACAGAGTTCAGTATTTCTAACATGCGGCACAAGGTGATGAGAAAGAAGAAGGTAAGCATTTTCTCTTCTAGTTCTAATCGTATTGCTTTTAGTCCAAAGATGGGTCGTCAAATAAAAGCAATTAGGAAGAGACTAAATGCCATGCAAAAGATAAGGAGGATTTCCACTTTATTCGAAGCTTCATTGAGCCACAAGTCATGAGTAGGGACAGAGAAACTTATTCTTTTGTTCTTGAAGATGAAGTTGTTGGGAGAGAGAATGACAAGGAAGTGATTATCGAACTTCTTTTTGATGACAATGTTGTAGAGAATATTTCTATCATTCCTTTTGTTGGTATTGGAGGATTAGGAAAAACCACACTAGCTCAACTGGTTTACAATGATCAAAGTGTCAACAAAAATTTTGAGCTCAAACTTTGGGTTTGTATCTTTGAAATCTTTGATGTAAAATGAATTGTTAAAGAAATTTTAGAACAGTTGACAGATGAGAGACTCAAAGAAAGCTTTGAGATGTTGCAAAATCAGCTTCGAGAAAAACTTAGTGGAACAAAATACTTGCTTGTCTTGGATGATATGTGGAATGAGGACAATACTAAATGGCTTCTCTTGAAAAAATTATTAATGGTAGGTGTGAGGGGAAGTAGGATAGTTGTAACCACTCGTTTTGAAATGGTGGCGAGCATAATAGGGGCAACTTCATGGTATGCTCTAGAGGCCTACCTGTAGAAAAGGCTTGGAATTTGTTTGTAAAAGTTGCATTTGGAGAAGGCCAACTACCAAAGAACCAAGCCTTTATTAGCCTAGGAAAGGAGATTTTGGAAAAATGTGTTGGGGTACCTCTTGCCATTAGAACAATAGCAAGTTTGCTACACTCCAAAGCTTCTGAAAATGAGTGGCGGTCTTTCAAGAATTCTGAACTCTCAAAAATAGCTCAGGAAGAAAATAATATTTTATCAACACTTAAGTTGAGTTATGGTCATCTACCATCATACTTGAAAAAATGCTTTGCTTATTGTAGATTGTTTCCAAAAGATTACGAGATTGATGTAGAGACATTGATTGATCTTTGGGCAACCCAAGGTTTTATTAAGTTATCAAATCCAAAGCAACGTGTTAAGGATGTTGGTAGAGAGTACTTCATGTTATTACTTTGGAGGTCATTCTTCCAAGATGTTAGAGAAGATTTTAGGGGCAATATATGCTGCAAAATGCATGATCTCATGCATGATCTTGCAATCTCTGTGGCTGGAACAGAATGTACTGTATTACATTCAACTAAGGAAAATATTAGTGAAAATGTTCGTCATATATCATTTAATCTTTTGGATTCGTCAACGTAGTTTCCAATCATCAAATTTGAAGGAAAGAGGATACGGACAGTTCTTGGACATAGAGGAGGGTGTAACTTTACTTGTAATGTGCTCGTTTCAAATCTTAAGTATTCACACACACTAGATTTGAGCTATCTATGCTCATAAAAAATGCCGAGTTCAATTGGGAAGTTGAAGCATTTAAGATATCTTGATGTTTCTGGAAATGATTGCCTTAAAATTCTCCCTAATTCCATTGTCATGCTGTTGAATTTGCAAACACTGAAACTCAAGAATTGTCATGCGCTTAGAGAATTACCCTAGGACACTAAAAATCTAGTCAATCTTAGGCATCTAGATATTTCTTGTTGTTTTAAACTGACTCATATGCCCCATGGACTTGGAAATTTGACTTCTCTTGAGATGTTGCCATGGTTTGTCATGAATGATAGGCTAAGAATGTGTTGACCCCTTGTGATGAATTAATTGATTAATTAGCCAAGTTTATTAATTAATCAATTTAACATACAAAATGCGTGGCAGCATAAACAAATCACCAATTAAGCTAAATGCAGCGGAAAATAAATTGACACGGTGATTTGTTTATGAATGGGGAAAACCTACACGGCAAAAACCCCACTGGGTGACTTTAAGGTCACCACTCCCGAAAATCCATTATTATCACAACAAGCGGTTACAAGTAAAGGAATTCCAGTATCTTATACCAACTTATAGTTGAACCTTTACCCCAATAACCAATTGGACTTGTTCTGTAGTGACAATCTCTCCTTGTAATGCACGGCTCCCAGTACGTGACTAACCAATTACGCGGATCCCAGTACGTGACTTCAAACACAAACTAGAGAGGTTGTTGGTTGCAAAGTTCTTCAGTTCATCACACAATGAAGATCAAGAGGCTCCTTGGTTACAAAACCCTATGGTGTACAAACACAACAGCTTCTTCACAAGAAAGATGAACTAGGGCAAATTTTGTCTCCGGTTACAATTTGCTTGAACAAACTTTGCTCAACACTTGTGCAACTTGTGTCACCTTTGACGGCCCTTAAAATAATCCTTTTATATGTCTAGGGTTGTGAGAAAAGAAAGCTCAAACATACAATCACGGATTGAATAAAAAACAGTCCTGAAAAACTGAATTTCATAAACCTCAACAGATGCCTATCTGTCGAGTTGCTGTTGAGCTACAGGCTAGAACAGCTTTTCAAGGCTCGATAGATGGCTAGTTGTTGAGCTAGCTATCGAGCTTTAATGAACAACACTTTCTGCGCTTGAATCTTGAACAAACTTTAATAGCTTTAACACTTGAACTTGAAACAAGGTTTCTTGAAGTATTAAACACATCCTTGATCTATCCAAAGACAAGTAAAGTGCGTTTTGTCAAAAGATTAGCCAATTACATAAAATAGTGACATATGTTCCTAACAAGTGAATCACATATGTCCTAACAATGAAGAATGGAGGTTTCAAGGCTATGTCTAGTGGTGGGCTTAGTGAATTGAAGGAGCTGAGCAATCTGGGCAGAATCCTAGTGATTTATAATATAGGACATAGAAAAGATGACATGATGGAATGTAAAGCTGCAAATATGAAGGAGAAACAATATCTTCACCAATTGGAATTATGGTGGAACACAGAGTTGGTTGGAGAAACCGAATGTTACGTTGAAATGTCACTAGAAGGTCTCCAGCCACATCCAAATCTTGAAGAATTGATTTTTTTCAAATTATATGGGTGTTACAATTCCAAGTTGGGTCTCTTCGCTCACTAATCTTGTCAATTTGCAATTGTGGAGTAATTGTAGATGCCACCACCTCCCACCGTTAAATCAACTCCCTTTTCTCAACTCTGTCTATCTTGTAAATATGAAAGCACTTCAATACATATTAGAAGACATTGTTAGTAATGTGTTAGGTTCCTCAATAACAATGTTCTTCCCATCATTATTTTCTCTCAAAATAAAGAAATGCCCTAATCTGAAGGGATGGTGGAGGAAAGATGATAATGATGGGCCAGGCCATCTGTTGCTGCCATCATTTCCTCGTCTCTCTGAATTGGAGATTGAAGATTGCCCCAATCTTACTTCCATGCCCTTGTTTCCATATCTTAAAGTAGAGCTAAAATTGTGGGAAGCTAGCTTGAAGGTATTGCAGCAAACAATGAATAAACAGAGACCATCAACATCAACATCCTCCTCTTGCTACTTTCCTCTCTCTGAATTAGAGTTTTTGTATTTAAAAGGGGTTAATGATTTAGAATCTCTTCCAGAGACATGGCTGCAAAACCTTGTTTCTCTTCGGAGACTTTTCATTTATCGGTGCCATGGACTTAGGTCTCTTCTTGTAAAGGTATTCAACATCTCACCTCTCTTTAAGAGATGAACATAGTGGACTGCAATGAGCTGGCTCTGGTAAATGACGAAGATGATGGCATGCAATGGTAAGGCCTTCGGAGCCTCCATTCTTTGTGTTTTTGGGGAACTCCAAAGTTGGTGTCTCTACCAGATGGGCTTCAACAAGTTAACACTCTTCAAAAACTTGAAATTCATAATTGTACTGATTTAATGGCTATACCGGAGTGGATAGGCAACCTCACATCACTACATCATCTTGAAATTTCCGGATGCTTCAATCTGACATCATTGCCTCGAGAGATTTGCCATCTCACGTCTTTACAAATTCTTAAGATTGAAAATTGTCCTAATTTGATGATTTTACCAGGGTCAATGGATAACCTCACATTACTACAAGTGCTTACAATTACAGAATTCCCCAATCTGACCTCATTGCCTCAAGGGATTCGCAGTCTCACCTCTTTAAAAAGGTTGATGGTTGACAATTGTCCTAATTTGATGGCTTTACCAGAGTGGATAGGCAACCTCACATCACTGGAAGAGTTTATAATTCGCAGATGCCTTAATCTGACATCATTGTCTCAAGGGATTCATGGTAACACCCCGGTTGTTAATTGTAATTTGGAAGAAGCTTGATGGGCAGATTGGTAATTTTACTTGCAAGATATTTTGAGGACAAGCTTGGAAATAGGTTTCATCCACTTAAGTCACCCCCCCCCCCCTCCCCCTCACTTTCACATTCACGTGTCTCCCTCTCTCTCTGTCGAGCTGCCACCCCTCTCCCTTTCTCTTACTCGAATTCCTCTCTCTCTCTCTCTCCCCACGGTCTTCCACTAAAACTACTTCAGCCATGAGTTCCTTTCAAGCCATCACCACCGGTTGTGAAGAAAAGATTTGGGCAAGAGAGGGACCCTTTTGGCCAAGCAAGGAATATGAGGTAAAATTCCTATTTTCCTAACAAAACTAAGTAAAATCTAGCTATGGAGTTTATGCTAGAGCAAGCTTATTGGGTCTATGTAAGAAATTCTTTTTGGAATGAAAAGTTTGGTTTGGTTTGGTTTTGAGTCATTTGGCTCTATTGTTCACCTAATTACGATTTTGTCTTGGGTAATGGGTTTTGGAGGTCTTGGAGTTGTGGAGAGCTGCGCATGTGAAACTTTGATGGTTTGGGTGCTATGAACTTGCTTTAAAACAAGTGGGTAATGAAAGTATTTAACCATGAAAGTTTAAGTTCCTTGAGGTTATGCTTTTTGCGTACCAAGTGTTTGATATTTTACCTCATTGAGTTATGAGGTTGGATTTAATTGCTTATAGTTGTTTATTCAATTCAAAGTTGGACTTTGTGAGGTATATAATGAGTTTTAGAACTTTGAAAGTGATTTGATGATGTTATAGTTGATCCCTAAATGATGTAATATGTATTGACATTATTAATACATGAGTTAGTGTAGCACTTAAACATGGTTGTTTTGTGGTGAACACTTGGAAATTTATAAAAATTATTATAATGGCTTGGTTTTATTAGTTAGTACCCAAAATAAATTCTTGAGACTAGCTACCTCATTTTTTTTAAAAGTGATGTGTTATGATATTTAATAAATGCATATTGTTTGCAATAGTTATTAAAATGCTTTGGTTGTGTTTTGGTCCTTTGGACCATTTGTATGCTTGTTCGTTATCCTTTGGGAATAAGTGCTTTTAGATAGTCAAGTTAAGCTCTATGCCCTCAATTTGATTTTAGGGGACATTTTCGATCTATGGAGACAAGCTTGATAGCAATTTGTGAGGGGCATTATTATTGATAGGCTTGACCATTTTGCTTCTAGGTTCCGAGATTTTTGATGATGGACCTAGTGATGGGATTGGTTGATTTCATGGTGCTCGGTTGAGGTAAAATTGGTTGGCATCCTGAGGTAAGTAGCTCTTTAATGGGATTTTTGGAAAATAACCATGTTGCATAAACGTTATTTTTGGGTCAAACACATTTTGGGAAATTATTTGTGGGATTATGTTTTCTTAAAAAGTATTGTGTTGTGACCTTATTGTATATGACTATTTATGAAACATGCATCATATTTGGTAATGGGAATAGGGAAATGCATGATTTGTTAGATTGGAAATGATAAGCATCTTTTACAAAATTCTTGGTAATGAATTTTATGGATTTATTGCATTATTTGCAAATTCTAAAGATGCTTTATCTTGACTTGTGATATTTGGGAAATTGATAGAAAATCTTATTGACAAGAAACAATTTTGGAAAACTTGAGAACCTTGTGAATATATTGGATACTTCAAAGGTTTTTGTGAAACTACTTGGAAATGAACTGTGTTTTGAATTCATGTAATCTGTGAGCTCTTTATGTTTTACCCTTGTGCCGTGATGTGTGATTACCTGGTGATTACCTAGCTAGATACTATAGTTTATGTGACATTGGTATCTTAGCACCTATCTTTGTGACGGCATATGAGTTTCGTCTTTGTGACGACAGATTAGTTCCGGCTGTGTGTTGGCGATGAGTTCTGTCTTTATGATGGCAGAGGAGTTCCATCTTTGTGATGACAGATGAGTTCCGTCTTTGTGACGGCGTTGTCACGTGGCATTGGGTTGGATTTTCGGGTTTTGGAATGGTGTTTTGATAGCTCACAGTAAATAGTATGTAGTTTCATGTTAAAATATTTTGAGAAAGCTTGGTGCTACATCGTTTAAATCATTCTTGTCATTTTACCAATGAAAATGGATTTTCTTGATTTTCATGGAAATTCCCAAATTATAACATGTTTTGTAAAATGTTCATTATCATGAAACTTGCATTTCCCCCATCCCCATTAATTGTGCTACTTACTGGGTTTTAGCTCATCCCAATCTCCAACAGTTTTATAGATAAATTAGCTACACGTCGGGCATGGAGCTTAATTTATTGGTGGTGATTGGAGGGCTATATTAAATTGGGAAACTTGGGCCATAAATGGTTGATGACTCACTCTTGTAAAGTTCAACGAGATCAAAATTAATTCTACTGGAGGTTGGATACTTGAGGTTGTTAGCCTTGGGTCTGGTAGGCCTAGATTTTCTATTGAGGTTGCATACCTTAGAGAGGATTGTGACTTTGTGTTTATTTATTTGGAGCATTGGATTGTTAAGTGTATATGGAGACACATGATTTGTAGTTTGTATTGCTTGTAAATGTGTCATAGAGCTCTGACTTGTATTGTGGAGAGATCAATATATTTATTTACTTCGTCAATGGAAAAAAAAAAAAAAAATCCCATACAGGTTCTCTTGAAGGCTCAGTTTTTCATGCTTTGGACCCTTTTGGGTTTGGGGCGTGACATTCATGATCTCCCCTCTTTACAATGGCTGATGATTACTGGTTGTCCCATATTACGAGCAAGATGCCCGGGGGAAATAGGTGAAGATTGGCCCAAGATTTCTCATGCTCTAGTCTTGAGATTATGATGATGGAGGCGGTGAGAAACAAGTTGTTCAAGTATGTGTCTATCTGTTAATCACAATTTTTCATAGAAAATAAAATAAGGATGCTTTTAGATTTTTTCTTCTTTATGTTTTTGAGAGTTGTGATATTTTGGGGACTTCTCAGTTATTTGACTTCTCATGCAGAGAATAGACTTGGGCTTAAAAATTCAGACCTATCTAAAATTTGCAATTGGGCAATATAGAAGTCAGCGGTAATAACGTTTTTCATTTTTTTTCCATTCCTGTCATCAAAATTTTAATTAGACACATTGTTTTTTAAATTTTTAGGAAAAGAAAAAAGAACATTGTAAATTCTTTGATTTGTTTTTTTTTTTATTCTAATGATTTATATCTTTGTACCTAAAACTGTGGTGATGTATTGACATATATGGTTGATAGTGATAATTTCAAAATCAGAGTCAGATAATTATCACTTTGAGGAGATGACTTTACTAGGCAACTAACACTGCAGACTTGGTTTATACTTTGATGGGGAGGTGGGGCTATAAAGGTTTCCATTGTAGATTCTACTAAAACTAATTTAGGCAATTACAGATACCACCCCTGTGGAATACCCTTAAAACTAGCAACTATCTCACGTTTTATTTTGTGACACTTACCTCCCTTGTGTTTAGTAATGGACTAACAAACTAATGCTGTTAAGACAACGTGAATGCGCACAGCTTCTCTTTTTCCCCTACTTGACTAACTGCTCATCAAAGTAAATTGGGGTAGAATGTTCTTTTTATCAATTCTTTTCTAGTAAGTTCATTTGCCACATCATCAAATTCTGTTATTGATAAATGGAAATGTCTAATAGAGCAAACCACAAGGGAGGAAATTGTCACAAAATAAAGCACACGGTAGTTCCTTGTTTTAAGAGTATACCACCAGGATGGTATCTATAAGACTATAATTTGCCCAATTAATTTACAAATTCTCATATGAGCTAATCCATAAAAACAACAAATTCATTGAAAGTTTCCATCTGATTTTCATTTCCTATCTTCTGACTAAAAATTTCTAATTAGATTCTGAGTTTGTTCAAACTTTTTGAACAAAACTTTTGCTGCTTTATGGTCTGTTTCTTCTTTATCTGTTTTTATATCCAAGGTTTCTAATGCTCAGAGCAGTACACATCTAGGACTTTTTTGCTTTCCTAATGAATTTTTTTTTTTTTTTTTTTTTGGTGTGTGGCTTTGTCTGCCTCCTACAGCTGCTTGCAATCTTCCTTTCATCTTCAAATATTTCTTTAAACTTATATACTCTTTTTGAATATTCTTACCATCTCGTCCTTGTCCTGCCAAAAAGGAAAAGTTCTTTTTATTTTTTCAAAAAATTATGTCATTATACTTTTTTTCTTTTTGGTTCTTTTTCTATAAACGTTTCTTTTTTAAGAGAGGCTTCTTAATGTGTCGATTACTTGAGTAGATAAAACTGTTTATGAAAATACATTGCATGAATCAGCTTATCATGTAGGTATGCTCTTTTATATATAAACTTTAGAGGTTGAGCCTTAGTGCGATACAAATGCCTTCCATCAAAAGTGTTAGGTCATGGTTCTGGTTCACCATTCCCAAACACCCCAAAAAGTGGGGATTTTGTGTGTCGGGTACAGCTTTAAAGCTAATAAACCTATGGTTAGTTTTGAAATTGCATTGTCTAACCAATGACTTAAAATAATATTTTTTTTTGTTGTTTGTCATGATTCAACTAAAATATTTGTTTGCTTCCTCACGTGTTTATCTGAAGACTAACTTTGAAGTCAAAGAAGAATAGCCTGTTCAGAAAATTAAAAAAGAATACAGAGATCAATTAAATTAGATTGGATTTTTTACCAGTTTCTAAATTTGAAAGTACTAATTAAGATTTTTCTTTTGCTTAAATACTTGTTAAGACTTGAGGATACCTTCATTTTTCTTACTTTATTCAGGATACTTCTCTACCAATTGTTTTATGATGATTTATTAATGCTCAAAGCAGCAGCAAAGTTTAGGAACTTTTCATTTTCTATGTGGTTGGTGTTTCGTCTATTTCTCTACCTCCTAAAGCCATAGTCTTTGGTTCTTAACTTTTTGTTGTGCAGCCTCTGTCCAAGCATTGGGCAACATTGCACACGTTCTTTTCTTTAATGAGTTTAATCACTACAAGTATGGGGCATTGTGTGATGGATGGATAGAGTTCCTGGAGTTCTTTAAGTTAGAGATGTAGTATGGGTAAGGACGGTTGAGCCAAGACACGTAAGAGGAGTTTTATTAAATGTCCCAAAGATGGAGTAACTTGCTGCAAAGCGATGCAGAGGTAAGCCAATTCTTGTAGACCATATTAGTTATTCTTACCTAATCATTTTTGTGCCAACTGCCAAAAGACTACATAGGAAACCATATCAACATTCTTCTTGTAGACTATTTAGATGCTAATGTGCCACTCATCTAATAATATATGGTTTAATTGGCTGGTTCTATATTATCCAATGCTGATCTCACCAAGGGAGGAGTAGCTTGATACAATCCTACTCTTTACCACTTGCCCTTGATTTTATTCTTTTCTAATACTAAAAGACAAGCATTTTCTTACAAAAATGAGTGGAAGTTGTTTCCAATTTTTGATAGTTTTGTGTAGATGTTTCTGTTTGAATTGAAGGTTGTTTCTTTTGTAATTATAACCAGAAATCTATGCAGTATGTGAAATTACGCATTTTAAACTAGTTCTAAGTGTTGGCCTTTTTTGTGATTTGGAAGCTAAAATTAAGGACCACTAAATGATTAATCAATTCAAAGGAAGGACTCCAGTGCCAAAAGTGCATGTGTCAAACCAACTCAAAGATGCAGTTGGTAGAAAGTAAAATGGTTGAAAATAATTGTAAATGTTTGCCTTAACATACATATAGAAGTAGGTGGGAATGATCTAGAGATTTGTTTCCAGGAAAAAAGTTTTACCCAATGTCAAAGTGTCTCTCAACTTTCCTATTAGGATAATTTGAAAATCACTTGCTTAAAATTTTACATGTCACTGGTTGGCTGAATATTAATTTAAGGTACAAAGATTTTCTCAATTTTCCCAAAAGGAATCTTCCCTGGAGATGTAGTTCTATATTTAAGAACCAAATCATACACCAATAACTAAGTCATTTTCATGACTTTCATGTTATCCAAATCTGGGGTCTCTTGTTGAGTGATTTCAACATCTATTACTCTGCAAATACGTTCACAACTTCACTTTCAATTTTGTTCTAGTTCAATGCTTTCTTGGAGTGACCAACAAGCTCATCTCAGTTGAATCCTTGTAATCTCAGATGCCATAGTATGGTATCATTGCCCTCATTAAGGGCTTAGTTGCATCGCACTCTCACCACTTTAAGGAGATTGTGAATCTCCCGTTGTCCCACCACTTACTAGAAAAATACAAGGATTGAATAGGTATATGATGGCTAAAATCCCAAATTTCTGCAGGAAGGAAAAAAAAAAACATATGATGGGACAGATTAATATCCTTTTGCTAAAGAAATATACCCAAGATTCTACAGGTATACTAATTAAGCTGCATCCTTCACAAGTTATGAAATATCATCATGTTCTTTGTTTTCTTCTTTTTCTTTATTCATCTGTTTAAGTGTTTTCTTTTTTTAATTTTAATTTTTATAAATTAAAAAAAAATCTAACTACTGTAGAATGGATTGCAACACTAAACTATAAGGCTTAAGTATTGATACTATTCAATTTAAGTGCATGCTATAATCCTAAACAATGTGGTGATATATATTCCATTTCGGTTCACTCTTTTCTATTGTTTTGACACATTTGGTAGCCAAAACTACTTGATTTGACTATATACATTTATTTTTAACGAGTAAGCATTTTGTTAAAAAAGAACAAAAGGGGAACAACCCTAGTGCACCAGATGTATAGAAGAGATTTAAATTGCTTAATTTAATTATTTAGCTATAATCATGTGGGAATTTCATGTTTCTAAAATGTATGATGAATACTTTGCCAATTTTTCTTTCTCAAACTATCAAGAACATGAATTGAGGAGGTGGTAATGGATCATAAGATTGCTGGTGCCCCAAATATTCTAAACTGGACCAGAAGGATCTCACCTCATTAGCTGCACAGGTTCTTAAATCCTTCAACTTCTATCTTGATCAGTTTTGCTCTTTTTTTGTTCTCTTTTAAGAGCTTTCAATTTTGTTGAATTTCTAAATTATGTGTTTCTATATATAACACAGAGGATAGTGTGGCAAAATTAAAGATGACTACAAAAATGAAGCATCATCTTTCAATAGATTGAGTAATACGCCTCACTTCAGTTGACATCATCTGCAAAAGTCTTACAAATTAAATTTTTTTTTTTCAGTTGATAACTTCAAGTGCAAGGCAAATTGGGACTTGCTCTGTTGAGATGGCTTTTGAGACTTCCATAACAAAGAATCTCTTTCGGTGTGCTGTTATCTCTACATAGCATGGTATTAGTCATCCTTGAAGTAGTCTTTCAATTCTACGTAAGGCTGCTTGGGATACCACAATATTCCAAGCCATGGGCAATTACATCTATGAGACTTGAACACTTACATTTTGTGCAGAGGCTAGGTGTGTGTTCATGTTATAGTATCAGTTTCCCAACAATCTTTCTACATTAGCATAAAATTTAGCAATCACATATCATAGAAAGGGCTCTATGTTAGTTGGGGTCCCTTTCATCATGTCCTTTATCATCAACTGCCTTCCTCTGTGCTTGGCAACATTACTCCACATTGGTGCCTGTTTGGATTGCCACCTGTAGTGGCTGGTGATTCACTGATCAAAGAGCAGATTTTGGAGAGATTATTCATCAATCTAGTGGTTGGTGAATCACTGATCAAAGAGTATTATTAAGTAGCTATCCTTGTGGAGAAGTACTAGTCATCTTCGACAGTTTTGCTACATATATGAGGACAGTTGAATGTATCTTTTCATTTCGTCAGGAAAGTTGAATTTCCAATTTTCAGCATGTTGAATACTGCATTGAATATTTCATTTCTTAAGTTTATGATTTGAGCGTCCAGCTTTGTGTGACAATTTTTTTTGTGGATCAACTTATTTTTCCTACTTGGATTTGATTATAATCAAGGTGCTCTTTGTACTTGTATTCCGATTAATATTGAGTAAATCTTTTCTTCTTCTTCTTCTTCCTTTTTATTTTTATTTATTATTATTATTTTTTAACAATTGGGGATAAAGATACTTACCATGACCTCTCCCAACCCCTGCAAAAGTGGGAGCTTTGTGCACATGGTACAATGTTTACGATAATGAAATAAATCCTTTTGAAATAAATTCGACATCTCAACAAACTGAAGGAATTTAAGCAATAAAAATCTTTTTGCTTTTAAAATTATTGAGCTTTTCTTGTAACATGTAGTATCTAGTGAACCATCTTGTCAATAATGTTTCTTGCTTTCTTGTTAATGCAATTGGAATTTGTAGTGCACTATCAATTTGTATAAATGAATTGTGTATTGCATGTGTCCCTCTCTTAGAAGCAAAATTATTCTATTTAGAATTGCATGGTGCTAAAGTGAAATAGCAAATTCCAATTTTAAACTTGGTTTAATTTTTATCCTCTTAGATTTGAGATTGTTGGAACTTGCATAGAACTTATTCGCTCCATTTTTAGCCTTATTTTATTTCTACGTGCTCCTATACAATACAGTATGGACAATCAAAAGTTACTGAAATTCAAGACAGTCAAAAAGAATTATTTTTAAGAAATTTTTTCAACTAGAGTTCTGCATTCTGCATGTAATCTTCCTATTATCAAATATCTTCTTAGGAGCATGGTTCTAACAAAATGCTACCGTGTTTTCCTACATGTAAAATATGTTGCTCTTGGCTGGATTAATTTGAAGCCTAGACCATAGGTAAAACTTATCCAAAACATTCTATATAGCAAGAAAAGATTCATCCCCTTGTCATAGTTTATGAATCCCTTAGAAGCAGCAGTTCAAAGAAACATTGAAGTAAACAGTACATCTTGGGGACATTGTTGACCTTGCAATCGCTCTGTGAAATGGCTTTGGAAATACAATTGCAGTGAGCTTATGACTACCTTGTTCCAATTCCCCTCTAAATAAAGGCTGCTTGATTTGGACTAATGACATAATGACTAGTAACTAGCAACTTTGCTATTGCCTTTGTAATTTGTACACAATATTGCAAGATGATATTGACATGAACTCAAGCATAAATGATTAACTAGGCCCCTCATTTTGGAACTAGAGTTACCTTTGTTGCATTGATCTCATAATTTACTTAATTGGAAGGAAAAAAAGGCTTGTGTGAAATCAAACTTTGTGACCATCACAGCAAGGAGCTTTCAAAACTTTACTAAAAAGATAGTATTATTAGTCTCTTGCAATCGGAAAGGATTTCTCTTCAAGTTGCTATCTTCTTGAAGGTTTTGCCATTTACAAAAAAGTTTTAAAAATTTCTGTTCATTTTATAATTTTTCAAAGGGACCATGGTAGACTACTGTAATTTCAGTACAATAATCTGTTATATTTGATAATCTACTCTCACCCAAAACATTTCCAAATGAGTTGAAAACTTTCATCCTTCTTAACATTTTTGCCATAACCCATGCATCTGCTGCAAAATTTTAGCGGTCTGTGTGTTGTGTTCATTATCTTTCCCACAAGGACATGCCTCAACATCTTTTACAATTCAAAAAATGAAGACCCTTATTATGTGAGTGAGTCTGTTTAGTAGATATCAAGCCCCATAAGATTTGGTGTTTTTTTGTCAAGTTTTGTAGCCATTAAGCCAAATCCATCCCCTTAATCTAATGGTCATATATACTTGCAAGGCTTCCGACCCAACTACGGGATTGAAACCTAAGAATGATGTGGTACAAGAAATATACTTGTTAGTTAACGTTTTTTCATTGATGTCAAACTAAAATATTGCAAATCAGAAGAAAATGAAGAAAGAATAAATAAGTTGTGTCATAGATATGAAGAAGGTAAAACAATGCCTCATATATTCGGTCCAATTTGGTCCTGCTCAGTCTATTTTGGACTTATTGGGTTGCTTTTATGATTACAAGTAGAGTGATCTTTGTACTTGTATGCCATTGCCAATTAATGTTTTGAGTATTTTTTTTTTCCCATTGTGGGAATGTAATATTAGTAAATAAATATGAAAATATTCTAAGATATTTAAGAAATCAACCATTTTTATTATGTTTTTGGAATTTGTTTTTCAAATTTAGTGAGCTCTTACCTGTTCCATCTAGTGAAACATCTTGCCAATAATGCAATGATGTTTCTTGCTATTTATCTACCTATATATATTTGATAAAAGGCATCATTTGCATTTTATCCCATAAAATTATACGATATTTATATATATAATAATAGGTGAAGTTGAGAGAAACTCAAATTAGAATTCCAAATTAGAGTTCCAATTTTGCGTCATGTGTTCAAATTTATTTATTTTTAAAGAGTTTTATTTCTTAATTTTAGAATCAAATATGGGACCATATCATAAATATTCATCCAAGTGAGTTATTAAGTACAAAATCCAAAGAGTCTAGAATAAATGAATTGTAAAAAAAAAGTGCTTCACAATAATTATAAAAAAAAATGGAAAATTTAGATTTTATACCTGATAATATCCTTATAAATTTTTTTAAAGAGTTAACAAAATATAAAAATGACTATTAATAGTATTTAAATTATATATAGGAATTATATTATGCATCTTATTGTATATCTTTAAGTGTATCCATGCATACGCATGGGGTTACAAGCTAGTGAGACATAACAATAGAAATCAAAATTTGGGGTAATAGGTCTTTCCAAAGTACATAGTTTTGTCAAAATTAATCTTGTACCAGTCAGACTGCATTGGAACCCATTTTCTTTGCTATTGAGAATCACTATATGTGTGTAGGTTGTCTTTGAGGTATATATGAGCTTTGTAATCCTCATAGAATCTGGTTGCATCTTGTATAATGATCGACGTTTGCACTTCACTCACCGCATATATGTGTACATGTGTTTCAATGGTACCAAAGCTGGCCATGCAAGAACAACAAACTTCTCAAACTCTTCTTTGCTGCAGTTCCCAACCTCATTTTCAAACACCATTGTAAAATATTTCTGGGTATTTTGGCATATCTTCTATATACTTACTGGATGCCAACCACCTATGCTCCCCCTGATGGAGGACATTGCCACAAGGTGGGAAGGACTTATTCATTGTCTTGCACATAGCTACACAACCCATTTTCAGCACATCATCAACAACATTCACAAATTTTCCTTAGTGGGCAGGGTGTCTCGAATAGCCCTCCAGAATGTGGTGTGTAACCTACCTTAGATAATATTTTCTTAAAAAGTTAGATTTCTAAATAAAACCAATAATTTAGCATAGATAGAGTAGAGTACCATAAACCAAAAGTTAGGTCTTATATAAGCTATTGTCATCCGATTCAAAAAAGTTGTTATGCTTTCTATAACATGCTTTTCTATATAGCACACTTTTTAAATATAAGAAAATTACTAACATAATGTCCTAAGTGAAACTCTCTATATCAATTATCAAAGTTTAATAATTTTAAAATTACAATTTTGATTAAAATCCTCTTACTAGTTTTTTTAAAACTAAAAAATAAAAGTAGTTTGCTTATTTATTTATTTATTTTATAGCATTTTGGTTTTTGGTATAGACGGTTAAAACCCTCGATCTCTAGTTTCAAACAGTTTGCCTATTTATTTAAAACTATTTTAATCATGTAAATTTTTTTGTTTAATAATAAAATTGGGTTTTATATGTTGTGTTTGTGATGTGTTACACAAGTGTTCCATATACACAGCATGCTTTCATAATGCAAAATAAATACTTTAAAATTACTAACACCTTTGTTCTAAATGAGAGTCTATTACAAGTTTGAAAGTGAGATTCTATTATGTGCTTTTTTTCAACTTATTTTTATAATTATCTAATCATATATATAAAATTAAAACCTTTACCATTTTGTTAACTTTTTAATAGTTGTCACGTAAGACTTTGATACTTCACAAGTTTACACATCATTTTTTTTAATTATATATGGGAAATGTTAATAAATACTCTAAGGGTATTGGTTTAGGAACTATTTTAAGATATTTTATAGGAAAAGAAAAAAAAAATTAATTGTTTTGACGTCTTTTTGCATTTCCCATAAAAGTGATGTCAAAATTTTTCTAAAATTGTTTATTAATAATTTCCCTAAGAGCACCAATTAACGAGACCCATTATATATTTTTTAATTGAGTTTAAACTCTATTTTATATTTAAGCACTTCATTTGAATATTATCAAATCATATTTTCATTAAATGTTAGAATAGATGGTTCCATATTCAAAGTCATTGTCAATCATAGTAAAAGTTTATTATAATTATTATAACTATCATAATTATCAGATTTCATATTCATACAAAAATAAAAGAGATAAACAATCATATTTTGATAAAAATATATTGTGTGTTACATGAATTACTCACTAGTTAATTTATTATTTTGGGTAAATAAAAATTTTTAAAGCACACTTTTTTATTATAGATATTTTTGTGCTTGTATAAAAAAGAAAAAAAAGAAAAAAAAGAAAGAAAGAAAGAAAGAAAGAAAAAGCTCAACCATGTATAATGAAAGTTTGCAGGAAAAATAATGGGCTTCTTTAAATTTAAATATAGATTGGACCGGTTTCCTGCTTCCCCCCCCCACCTTTATTTTTTTTCATATATCATTTGATCTTGAAGATTCATCAAGGAAACTTTCAATTTTCAAGGTTAAAGGAATGAAGATACGAACAATTCTTATAGCTAGTGTAGGGGGCAATTTGGGTAACTTCACTTGTGATGCTCTTGTTTCAAAACTCAATTATTTACGGACATTAGATTTGAGTGAGTTAAATCTAAGTGTAATGCCACATTCAATTGGGGAATTGAAACATTTAAGATATCTTGATCTTTGTAAAAGTGAAAATATTGAATTTCTCCCTAATTCCATTACCAAACTGCTAAATTTGCTGACATTAAAACTCGATGGTTGTCGCTCACTTAAAGAATTACCGTGGGGCCTTAAGAAGTTGGTCAATCTAGGCATTTAGGCGTTAGTAATTGTGTCAAATTGACGCATATGCCCCTAGGACTTGGGCATCTTATTTCTCTTGAGATACTAACCTTTGTTTTTTGTGAGGCAAAAGGCTAGGTCTAGCGGTGGACTAGGTGAATTGAAGCAGCTGAGCAATTTGAGAGGAAGACTTGAGATCAAATATTTGGGACATGGAAGAGATGATATCTTAAAGAGTGGGATGGTGGAGGAATTCAGATGATGATGATGATAATCATCTCTTGCTTCCATCATTTCCTCCTTCTCTTTCTCATTTATAGATTATCGAATGCCCTAACTTGACTTCCATGCCCCTAATTCCTGATCTCACTTCTTTAAAAATGTTGGATATTTTTGGTTGTCCCCTCTTAAGGCAAACAATGAAGATTGGCCCATCCATCATTGTTCATTTCCCAAATAATCCAGCAAGAAAAAAAAAATTTATTCAGGTATGCATCTATCTTTTTATAATCCCAAATTCAAAATCAACTACTGGTTTTTTAGGGTTTTTATATTTTGGACATATTCTAAAACTTTCAACTTCTTTCTTATGCTAAACTGAACCATTTTCTAGAACTATTGATGTATAGAAAATAACTAATGGTTTAATTACTGTTTTTGATGGGATAATTGTTGAATGAATTCTTTCTTTTCTCAGAATTTTTTAAATTTTTTTCATTTTTTGTTTTGGAGACTTTGTTTTAGTCAAAAGTAGAACAAAGATTGAGGTCTACCAATGTAGACATTCACAAATTTGGAGATAATATTTATCTGTGTTGGCACAAGGTCAAGAACTCAGTGGTAATCATTTGTTTCTCTTTTTTTCCGTCAAAACTTTAATAAGACGCATGATTTCTTCAAGTTATTAGGAGAATAAAAAAGGATAACTGTTCTGTCATTTTTTCTTTTATTCTAATGATTTATATCTTTTCATCTAAACTTGTGTTAATGAAATGACATATATTGTTGCTTGTTCATAATTGTAGAATCATAGCAAATTTCTTAGAACTTTGAAGGGAGCACTTGACCAGGCAACTAACATGGCAGGAATTAGCTTACTAAGCTGGTATTTTCGTGGTTAATTTTTTTTTTGGGTTATAAAAGTTTCCAACGTATATTTGCTTACAAATACTTTATTTGCTTCCTCACATGTCGAATCGTTGATGTGAAGACTGACTTTGAAGTCAGAGAAGAACTAGAGAATGACTGAATGAGTCTAATTTGTTCATCCATGCACAAATTCAAAGGTGATTGAATTTTTATCTGTTACTCAATTGAAAATTACCAATTAAGATTTTTCTTTTTGCTTGACTACCAATTAAGATTACAGGATGTTGTTATTTTTTCTTACTGTGTCCATTTTTAATATAATAGGTTGTTCTGCTCCAAACAAAACCCAAGGTTAAGAACGTTTGGTTTTTCCATTGGTTGGTAATTTGGCACTCTCTCTCTCTCTCTCTCTGTGCTAAAGCCATGGCCCTTGCTTCTTGAATTTTGGATGTGGAGACAAAATTCAAGAACCTGCCCTGTTCAAAACTTTCTGGCCCTGAAATCGTTTAACAAGTAGTGTACTCAGTGGTAATCATCTTCTCTCTATCTTTTAAAATTTAGGCGAATCTCTTTCTGTTTTGTTTCCTTTCTGTATGTTCAAAGGCCTGCTGTTGCACAGAAAGGATAGAGTTTATATCTTTGTAACTACAATTGACTCAATGGTGATGTACTTGGTTGCTTCACTGACAATTGCAGAAATAGAGAAACTTTCACTACTTGATGGGAGTCTACCATGCCAACTAACAATGCAGGAGTTATCTTATTAAATGGATTCTATTTGGTCAATTATTTTCTTTATATATACGCTTAAAACATGTTCTTATATATACTAGAAATTGATTTCCACAATGGCATTGGGTAATTGGTAAACAACTAATGAATTATGTAGTTTAAGCAATTCTACATGTCTACAAGCCTATGAAATTTAAGCAAATCAATCATTTTTATTCTATTTTTGGTATTTTTTTTTCAAATTCTGTAAGCGTACCTGTTCCATCTAGTGAAACATCTTGCCAATGATGTTCCTTGCAATCCATCTATCTAAATTATGTTTGAAAAATTGCTTAATTGCTTTTTATCCTATAAAATTATTGGACATCTGACACAATAGAAAGCAAAATTTGGGGTAATTGATCCTTCTAATGAACACAGTTTTGTCAAAATTAATATTTTACCATTCAGGCTATACTGGAACCCATTTTCTTGAGAATCACCATGTATCTAGATTGTCTTTGAGGAATGAGCTTTATAATTCTCACAGAATTTGGTTGAATCCGTGTACGTGTGTTTCAATGGTATCAACTACCAAAGCTGCCTTGCAAGAACAACAAACTTATCCAAATCTTCTTGGCTGCAGTTCCCAACCTTGTTTTCAAACACCGTTAAAAAAATTTTCTGGGTATTTTGGCATCTTCACATTTTATGATTTGGGTGGCCAAGTTTGTGTGAGGTTTTGGTGGATCAGCTTATTGGGTACCTTTTGCGACTATAACTTGGGTTCTCTTTGTACTTGTATGCCATTGCCAATTAATGTTTTGAATATTTTTTTTCTTGTGGGGATAGAAACATTGGAAAGAAATTCTACATGTCTATAAGTCTAAGAAATTTAAGCAAATCAATCATTTTTATTCTGTTTTTGGTATTTGTTGTTCAAATTCTGTGAGCTTTTACTTGTTCCATCTAGTGGAACATCTTGCCAATGATGTTTCTTGCAATCCATCTATCTAAATATGTTTGAAAATTTGCATAATTGCATTTTGTCCCATAATTTTATTAGACATCTGACATAATAATAGAAAGCAAAATTTGGGGTAACTGATTTTTCTAAAGAACAAACTTTTGTCAAAAATTAATCTTGTAATTGTCAGACTGCACTGGAACCCATTTTCTTGAGAATGACTATGTATCTAGGTTGTTGTCGAGGAATGAGCTTTGTAATCCTCATAGAATCTGGTTGCATCCTATAGAATGGTAGATGTTGGCACTTCAATAACCCCATGTGTACGTGTGTTTCAATGGCATCAACTAACAAAGCTGCTGTGAGAGACCGCCCCCCTTGTTTTTAGGTGCGTTGGGCCAAACTCACGTAAATGGGTGGAGTCTTGTTACTCTCAAAATGGAGGTTCGACTGATTATATTTTCCCCTTTAGATTAAGAGTTTTACAACGGAGTCGCCACTTATTTAATTATTAGAATAAATAAGAAAACTAAAATTGAAAAATTCATCATTTTATTAATTTGAAATTGAATTTACATTGATTATAGAAAAATTACATGACTTTGGTCCTAGACACAATCTAAGATAAAATACATGGCTTTGTTTCCTAGTTTTAATCTAGAAATTGAAAATTATAAGGATAAACATTGATCTATTAATCCTTGATCTAAGCTCGGAGGCTATGTTACAAGGTGGGAAGGTGTTAGGCACCCACCTTGCCAGGTGAAACCAGTCTTCTAGACTATGGTGGCCAACATTCATATCACATCATCCAATATGTTATCAATCAATTTGTATGTTGAATTTAATGTGTGTGCATGTGATAAACCCTAATTCAATTTATTAAGCATTGTATTTGGATTGAAAAATAAATTCTAGTGAATGTGTGTGGATGATGATATTCTAGATTTAAGGACTTAAAAGAATTATGAAACAAACATCTTTTTCATATTTTTTTATGTGAATTTAAGATCAAAACTAATGTTATGCATGAACATGTGATGAACAACCAAGAACATGTAAAGAACACATAATAACATTTAAGAACATTCAAACATGTTCAAGGAAATTTAAATAATTACTATCATATTTTAATTTTAAATTCTCATCATGGCAACACAAAAAACAAGTTTGGAAAAGGGACTATATCTTCATGCAAGATCCATATGGTGGAGGAGGAGACTCTCGGTAGAGGTCCTGAGGGTGGAGGAAAAGAAGAGTTAGGAGAGTGAGTCTCACTCAATACCTTGAGTTTCAGGAAGACCAAGATATGACAAAACTACTCTACTTCACTAGAACTCAAGAGAGGAGAAGAGAGGGGGGTTTTTGTGTGCTTTGTAATGGAGGAGAGGGAGGGTTTGTATAGTAGTGGTGGAGAAAATATGAATAGAATGTCATTTAATGAGAGTTAACAAAGAATCATGAACCTAGACCTTATTTTAGACTTTGGGGAAATTTAGTGCATTAAATGTAGAGATTGGTGGGAGTGAGGAGCAAGCAAAATTCGGTTTTCCCGTAGCTACTATAACAGCCTGTAGAGTCAACTTCAAAAAATCATAGCTTACTCAATTTTGATCGGAATTATCTTGTTCTTGTGCTCAAATTGAAGCCTCGAATGTCTAGTTTCTATGAAAATTAATCTCATTCACAGATTAAAAATATTTTGAAAGATATCAACGAAATGATGAGTAGAGGTCATTTGTTAGAAAATAATTTCAACACAATTAACATTAATATGTCCCAAATTAGCTCTCAATTAACATTAATAGGCTCCAATCACTCCCATTTCAGACTTAATTAGTTCCAAATTTACCATAATTAAAAGATAATTACACAAATTACTCATTGAATAATTAATGTTTAATTATCTAATTAATTAGGTGTGTGCAACCTTACCATAAAATGTAAACGTAACCAATCAAATTGTAACACATCATTAATCTCAAATTGATTATAATTATAACCAATTGGAATCAATTGTTTAAAATCACATATAGCCGGACTCAATTTATGATAGTGCATCTCGACCATTAAAACTTGATTTGATGATAACTTTCAATCTGATGGTTTGATTAGGGCTTATGACCAGTTGATTTGATCATTACAACAGTAAGATCATTTTGGTGAAATGAGATTACGGATCTAGTGACCAGAATCAAGATGCATATTTCCAAGGCAAAATTACTCTTTTACCCTCCATGTAAGGTTAAATGCGGGTTGCAAAATGGGGTGTCAACAACTGCCATGCAAGAACAACAATCCTCTCCAACTCTTCTTGGCGGCAGTTCCCAACCTCGTTTTCAAATACCATTTGAAAATATTTTATGGGTATTTTGTCATCTTTTGTATACTTTTATTGGACCTACCACCTATCCTCCCCTTGATGGAGGACATTGCCACAATGTGGGAAGGATTATCTCGTTGTCTTGCACACAACTACACAACCCATTTTCAACACATTGTCAACGCTAATAGTAAGTTTTCCTTGGTGGGTGGGGTGTCTTGAATAGCCCTTCAGACTTTGGGTGTAACCCATCTTTTTATATATAGACCGAATAGAGCAAAGTGGACCAAAATTGGCTGAAGTAAATTAAATGGGCCTAAAGGGACCTAAGTGGACTGAATGAACCAAAATACTATGTTGATGTGGCTCAGCGGTGTAACAACAATAAATGTTACACTTCCAATTTTTTTATATTACTATATAGATATCACGTAATGATTTGGATTTGGTCATCATTCTAATTTTGGAAAAGTTTTATTCATCTTCAGTAGTTGCCAAAGAGAATGAGCACAATTGCATGGATCTATTCATTTAATTCAGAATGTTGAGTTCATAATTCTCAAATGGTTAATGTTGCTGTTGATTAGACTATCAAAAGTTTCATTTCTTCTCCAAATATTATTATATGGGTGTCTAGACTAGTGTGTCATTTCCACGGGATCAGTTTATTGGGCTTTTGCTACTTTGTATAAATTTGATTATTATTTATAAGGTGTTTTCTATATTTGTATACTAATTAATATTTTGTGTTATTTTTTATGCAGTGAGGGAATTCTTTATGAAAAAAAAAAATTCTACATGTCTACAAAGTACAAACACAAGAATTTTAAGCGAGTCTATACTAACATGCCAATTAATGTTATATTTTGAGTTTTCTATTTCTTTTTCTTTTTTAATATAGTTACGTTATATTTTGACTTTTAATTCTATTTTTTTATAAATTTATTGAGTGTTTTCTTGTTAAATGTTCCATCTAATGAAATATACTATTACCGATGATATTTCTTGCTTTCTAGTTAATACAAATGGAATTTGCAGAATGTTGCTAATTTGTATTAAATAAGTTATGTGCATTGTGTTCATGTGTCTAACTTTAGAGGCAGAACTAGTCCAGTTAGGGTTGCATGGTGCCAAGCATAAAAGTGCAAATTTTCAAATTTCAATTTGGTTTAATTATCTTTTTTTGATTTGAGAATTAACATGCATAGGATTGAAACGATGTCATTGGCCTAGCCCTGTTTCTAGTTCAATGTGCTACCATACATTTTAATGTGGATAATCTTGACAAACAAATTGTTTTTTATTTTTTGTTTTTTTTTATTTTTATAATTTCTTGATTAGGGTTTACCATCTTGCATATAATTTTCCAATGGTTAGACGTTGAAGGCAAGTATAGTCATGGACTTAATGGTATATATATATATATATATATATTAAATTAAAAAAAAACAATTCCCTTTACTTTTGTTTTCCCATCTAAACTTTAATTAGATGCATGATTTCTTCAAATTATTAGGAGAATAAAAAAGTATAAAATGTAAATTCTTTCATTTGTTATTTTATTCTAATAATTTGTATTATTGCATCGAAGCTTGAGTTGATGAAATATGACATATATGGTTGCTTCTTAATAATTGTATAATTATGGCCAATTTGGTAGAATTTTTAAGGGAGGACATGACCAGGCAACTAATACTACAAAAAATTTAGCTTAGTCTGTTGGTATTTTGGTGGTTATAAAAGTTCCCAACATACGTTTATTAAAATAAAATATTTGTTTGCTTCCTCATATGTTGGTGTGAAAGACTGACTATTTAAAGTTAGAAGAAAAAGTATTTTTTTTTCATACATTCACAAATTCAATGTTTGATTCGATTGAATTTGTATCTTTCACTCAAATTAAGAATTGTTAGCAAGTTTTTTCTTTGGGTAAAAGGGATGGAAATAGCATAAATTTGGGTGTAACTGTATAGCTTTATAAAAAAAATTAAAAATTAAAAATAAAATTAAAAAAGAAGAAGAAGAGAGAGAAAAGTTGGGTGCACAATAAGGCAATGCAGATGGTCCCATCTGTTGGGGATATTACATAAAGTAATAACGGAAGAACAAAGTTAACACAAAAGACAAACAGAAAATAGATAACTTGGAGGCACTACATCATTTTCCTTAGACAATATTTGCCCCCCACACTTTTTGCTAAAGGGTTATCGTAAATTTGTCTCCAAGATACAACCAAGATGTTGGGTTCTATAGATAACAATTTTGGAGAATGACCACATGATTTCTTGTGTTTCTCTCAAACTTACTATTTTGTGGAGTTCTATAGATAACTTGGAGTTATTTTTTTTTTTAAGTGAACATAAGTCTCTATTTATACCTATAGGGTTATGTTTCGTGAAAAGGCACGTGTGGAGAGTTAGTTATTTTTTCAAGTGAATATAAGCCTCTATTTATAACCATAGGGTTAAAGAGGATAAAACCATTGTTAGGCCTAGTCATCTGCCCCTTGAGGCAGTTCTGGTAAACTGTAAAAGGACTGAAGTGATGGCCTCCCCTTTCAAAATTGCTGATGATAAAACCCCTGTTGTTAGTATTATTGAACAAAAAAATTTTACTAATGAATCCTTGCATGTTGTTGGTCAACAGCTTGACCGTATTGAAGAAAAAATTGTTGAGAAAACTAATTTTGAAAAACCTGAGAAACCTTTGATTGATTTACCCAATCAAGGAGAAAAATTGAGTTTTAAAACCTCTCAGGCTAAGACTCTGGAAATTGTTGAAAAAATGCTTTCTGATTTAAAAGTTAAAACTGAGGGTACTTCTACCAGTGCTGCTCGGACTATTTCAAGAAATGAGAAAGAAACTGTTTTTGAAGAAAACACAGAATCTAACTCATTATCTTCTGTTTCTACAAAAAATGTTTTTGATGATGATTTACTAGAAATTAAAAGATTTGTTGGAAAACCCAATCCCATGTCTTTTACAAAAAACTAGTATTCAAAACCTACTCCTCTTGATATGTAGTTTGAAGAAAGATCTTTTCAAACTCAGTTTTTTGTTTCTGCTGATAAACTCTATGAATGGAATATTGATGGTTTGTCTGAACAGGAAATCATTAATAAAATGGGTCATACATCTATGATTGGTATTGCTTATATGAATAGCCATAATCTTGACCACCCTGAAATTGTTGACCTTCTTGTTACTGGTTTTTCTGGCACTCTTTGTGGATGGTGGGATTCATATCTCATGGAAGAATCCAGAGAATCTATTAAAATAGCTATTAAAAAGAATGATGAAGGTATACCTATTTTTGATGAAAGTATTGGTTGAGGTATTCTTGCTAGTGTTAATACCTTAATCTATACTGTTCTCAAACACTTTGTTGGTACTCCTTCCAATGTTTCATCTCGAATTTCTGATTATCTAAATAATTTGAGGTGTCCTACTATGTCTGATTACAAATGGTATCAAGATGTTTTCTTGTCCAAAGTTATGCTCCGGAAAGATTGCTACAAGCCTTATTGGAAAGAGAAGTTTATTGATGGTCTGCCTCTTAGCTTTGCTCATAAGGTAAAACAAGAATTAATTGGTAAAAATGATTCCATTGATTATGATAATTTAACTTATGGTGATATTCTCAACACTATTAAAAAACTTGGTATTAATATGTGCAATGATGAAAAACTGTTAAAACATCAATTAAAGAACAAAAGAAGAGCTAAGTATGAAATGGGTAATTTCTGTGAACAATATGGTTTGCCCCCTATTGCTCCTTCCATGCAAAAAGGGAAAAAACATGATAAAATTCACAAAGATTATAACCATAAAAAACATAAAAGATACAGAACCAACTTTGTTAAACCTAATGATTTTTATGCTAAGAAGAAACATGTTTCTAACAATTCCAAAAAATATGATAAACAAAGATCAAGTAAAGGCAAATGCTTCAATTGTGGTAAACCTGGACACTACAGTAAAGATTGCAAACAAAAACCTAGTAAGTTAAAGAATAAGCTTAACATGTTAAAAATTAATGATGAAGATCAAGAAGATCTATTCTAAATCCTTGAATTAAATGTTTCATCTGATTCTTTGGAAGAATATTTTTCTTCCTCATCCGATTCTTGTTATCAATCTGCTGATGAATCTTTTGGTTCACCTAATTTTAAAATTGGTTGCAGAGCCTGTTGCAATGTTATTAAAACTGTTAATGTTCTCACCAAAAGTGAAGAAAATGAAAGTTTGTTAATTACTTTGATAAGCCAAATTGAGAACCCTGAATTGAAACAAGAGTATCTCAATAAGCTTAAGAAAAATTTAACAAAAGATGAAAATGTTAAAAAACTGAAATCAAATATAAGCTTTGAAGAAACTTTGGAAAGATTTAATAAAAAGAAATCTAAAGAATTAACTGTTGTTGATGCCCAATTTTGCGAATCCATATCCAAAAACCCATGAGGAAGAAAGCCCAATGAAAAGCAAGACCCACCAAGAAGACTGAAGAGTAAGAAATGTCCAAAGAAAGAAGTGCAAGGGAAAGCAATCTATAGCAAAACGCAAATCTGCAGCAGAATACAGATCAGCCACAGAATACAGTTCTTCAACAGAATGGCTTTGACAGATCAAGACAAATTGGGCCTAAGATCCTTTTGATCCAGTCAACATTATTTAGCCCACAAAGGCCCAAATCCTTTTGTATAAAAGGATAGGTGTGAAAAATTAATATGAAAAAGCACAATGAAAAGAAACAAGGAGCAGCAGGAAGTGTCAGCAGTAGGAAACGCGTGAAGGAAAGAAAAGCCAAGCTAAAGGAAATGACAAAAACAACAGGAAACGCGTGAAGAAATAAGACAGAGACACACAGTAGAACAAAACAAAACTAATCTGCTACGGCAGAAACGACGTGGAAACAAAAGAAGACAAAAGCAGGAGATAGTCGAGCAAGCACAGAAGGGCCGGAGCACCACCAACCTGTACCCAGCCAATACAAGGGAGGTGGGCCCATGGTCAAGGGGATTCAGAGGGTGTGGTTTGGTGGTGGGGGGAAAAGGGGGTCTATATTTGGTTTCTAGCCGTGACTTCTTTTGGGAATATACCTTGCTGGGATGGTATCTTACCCAAAAGAAGTAATAGATGGTTGGGACCATTTGATGCATGCCATAGAGCTAGGTAGTGAAGTAGCCCAATCCTTATCCATTTGAACCTAGAGGTAGAGGTATACAACAAGAACAAACAAAATGGAATTTTGTCATGAAATGAGTAATGGTGTAGCTGACATATTCTGAGCAGAGGTAGTGGCCATGCAACCAATGGGTTGGTGGGTAGTCCTGAAGGGATGCCCACAAAAAGCCAAAAATAGTTGGTGAAACCTTAGTGGTAAAAGGGAGAAATCCCATTGAATCAGTTCGCTATAAAAGGAAGAGGTAGCCAGGGATGAAAAAGAGGGGGAGGGACCCAAATAAGGGGGAAGTACCTAAGGGAGGCACTTAGAAAGAAAGAATCACTAGAGAGAAAGACCCAAGAAAAGAAAAGACCAAAGGGGGAACAACCCACGGCAAGAGAGTAGTAAAAAACTAAGAGTAAAAGAACGGAGAGAAAGAAAGAAAGAAAGTGGTAAAATGAAGAGAGAAAACATGGCAGGAATTGGGGCATGCATCAATAGACCATCTTTTCCCTCCCTGTTAGCAAACCCACTCTTTGAAGTCTCCAAAAGTAATAGCTAGTAGCCATTTAGGTCTTTTCTCCAAAATGCACAACTTTGAAGGCAGAAGCCTATGACAAGGTTGTTTAAGTTGGGGTTTGGGTTCCTTCTTGGTTTACTTATTTTATGGGAAGATTCAATACTTGATTTCGATTGCAAATATATTTGATTTCTCTCATTATAACTTATATCTGCTGTATTTAGTCATTCTGCTGTAGCACTTTTTTATCACGTTTGCTGCAACAATTGTTCTGCTGTGGTATCTTTACTAGCTGTACTAGTTATTCTGTTGTAGCACATTTTTTATTATATTTACCGTGTTAGCTATTATACTAGCTAAACCTTTTCTATTGAACCTTTCCTATTTCTTTGTTTTTATGTGTTTTACTTTTGACACAAACTAATCATTATCCTGCCATAAGTATATATATACGTATATCTAATTTCTCATGTTCTGCAAAATATATTTTATAGATGTATATGTGAATACGTATAAGTATATTTACAAATATTTGTATGTATATATTTGAGAATATGCTAACCCATGTAAGCTAACATTTACTTGAGTGGTATTTTTTTTGGGTTTTAAATTTGTTTATGCGCAGGAAGTAGAAAAGTATTTTTGCAATAGAAAAAATGAAGAGTAGTCATTCATATTGCAAAAGGATTTACTGCACGGCAGAAGGCTTTAATGCACAGCAGACAGCTTTACTGCACAACAGAAGGCTTTATTGCACAGCAGAAAGCTTTATTGCACAGCAGAAAGCTTTACTACATAGCAGACAGCTTTACTACATAGTAGAAGGTTTTATTGCACGGCAGAAAGTTTTATCGCACAACAAAAAGCTTTACTACACAACAGAAGATTTTATTGCACAGTAGAAAGTTTTACCACACAGCAGAAAAGTCAGAATTGTGGCAGAAACTGGAGAAAAGTTCCTTTTGCTGCAAGAACAGCGGATAAGCCCACTTTGCAGCATCTTCCCAGGGACTTGGACTCAACGTTTGCACACAAATTGGCAGTAGCAGAATGGTACTTTGAAGCCCATCCCGTGGAGTGCTAGGCCCAACTTCCTTCTTAAAAAAAAAAAACCTAGACTAAGCGTTGTCCAATAACATCAAGACGCGTGTCTAAGGTACAAGAAACGTAAAAAGAACCCCCGACAACTGTTAATGATCTTCAACATGAGATCATTGCTGTTAAACAAGAAATAATTGAATTCAAAAGTGAATTCAAAAGCATTAAAAATGATAATGTTAATCTTAAACAAGAATTGCTGTTGCTAAGAATTGATAAAAACCTTGATAAACACCAGTCTGATAATGAACAAAATGAGCACAAAGATGGAGATGAATCCAGTCAATAGGCTCCTCTTTCTGGTAAAGGTACTGTTGATGTTTTCACTGATTCTCAGATTAATCTTGTTAACAAAATGCTTCCCCCAAAATGGTTTACAAAATTTAAAATTGTTGTTTGCCATGATTACCATTTTGATGTTATTGCCATGATTGATTCTGGTGCGGATCTAGGAAGGAATGATTCCTTCCAAATATTTTGAAAAATCTATTGAAAGGTTGATTTTTGCTAATGGTACTCAAATGAAGATCAAGTATGAATTGAACAATGCTCATGTCTGCCATGATAATGTTTATTTCAAGATACTTTCTGTTCTTGTTAAAAACATGACTGATAAAGTGACTTTTGGTCTTCCATTTGTAAATGCTTTGTATCCTTGTTGAACATAATGGTATTACTACTGATCCTTTTGGGCAAAAAGTAAAATTCAAATTTGCTTCAAAGTTTGAAATTGATACTGATGATGTTTTAAATTTGATTCATGTTAAAACCAAACATCTAAACTTCCTTAAGCAAGAAGTTAGAAACAAGAAAATTGCTGAATAGCTTTTTGATAAATTGTTGCAACCAAAATTGATAATTTTCAAAAGATTCTTGTCAATGATGTTTGCTCTGTTATTCCTAATGCTTTTTGGCATAGGAAAAGACATATTGATAATCTGCCTTATGTTAAAGTTTTCAGTAAGAAGAACATTCATACTGAAATTGATGAAAATGAATTTTGTGATTTGAAATCTATGATTTGCTTACACATGATTCATGCTAACCAATTAATGGATTTCTGCTCTTCTCTTCCTAATATTTTTTGGCAGGAAAAGAAGTAGGAGCATATTGTGTGACTTTCAATCTCAACCATTAAATAAAAATATATTAAAAAGATGTAAAAAGTTAAAGTTAAAAGTTAAAAATGTAAAAAAATTTGTGAAGGAAATGGTGTAATTGCATGGTAAAAGCAATTGCACCTGATCTCAATCCGTATATGGAATGTATTTTTTGGCTGGTCTCAGACAAAGGGAGCAACTCCAGTAGCTTCGTCCAGAATTTTCAAATGATTGCAGATTTCATTTTTTTTACTGTATTAAATATTTGGGTGAGTGAGTTTCTAATGGGATTATGATGGGTGTATCAGTGCTTACTTTTTTATTTGGAAAAAGGTTATATGTCATTATCTTATTGGAAGGGGTGAACTAGGCTTTTACACCAATTTGTTATTAAATTTGGGCTCTGATGGGGTAAGAAATCTCAGAACATTGGGCCTGACGGATTCGGACTCATGGGCCAATATTAAGCGTGGGCCGAGGACTTAGCGTCACTTAGAATACTTGATGGACACGTTTGGAATCCGAGGGAACCCTAGGAAAATCAGGATGTTCCCACAAAAGAGAATTCTAGAAGATCCGCCCTAGTGAAAAACCCACTCTACAAGGAAATACTTGTCCATCACGCTTGGGATTGTTAGAGGAAGAGTCCCATAAGGAAAAGATTTCTAGTCCAAGGAAGGGAAGCCGATTTTCTTCTACTATAAAAACTTCAATACCCTCGCAAATCAAGGGACGCATAATTTACCCTCTCTAGCACTCTAGAGTTGTGAGAATAGTTCTAACTTGACCTTCGGAGAGTGTTTGGCCGGCACCACACCGGTGCTCTCTAAGGTTTTCTTTCGATTGTTTTTGTTGTGCAGGTTCGCTTTGAGTCGCGAGTGCTGTGTGACCTATTGGTGATATTTTCGGCATCATCAGGCTCTATATTTATTTATTTATTAAGATGATAAAAACATTAATACATCTTGAGCTAAAACAGACTCAATAAGTATAGGATTAACTTAATCTTACAAAAATTTCTAAACTTTTGGAATATTGTGCCAAGATATGAGCTAGTTTATTTCCCTTGATGTTGAACATGGAAAATTTGTACTGATCTGAAGTCTTGGAGTCGTAGAAGACAGGAGAAGATGGCATTCAAGATGGCAGCCGAAGGTGTGATGAATCCTGTGAGGGAACCATAAATCACCTCCGAATCGCATTCAAAAACAGCATCCCGTATCAATCTCTTGTAAACAATAAAATTTTGGGTTAATAATAATAGTAATAGGCACCACTATTTTTATTTTTATTTTTTTTATATAGAGAAAGTAAGTAGACATCAAATAGTTGTTGGTTTAGAGACATTTTTACTTAGATAATAGAAAGAAAAAAGAAAAAAAGAAGATTCTAAAAAATAAAAATAATAAAGAAGCATGTTGAGGGATACAACACGTGGCTGGTTTGTTTGACTAAACTTTTCAGTCCACAAATTATTACACAATTTTTTGCTATAACACTGACGTGACAGATTGTGAGTGATTGCATATTACTTATACATGAACCTGTCATTTTTTCTTCACTACTTACATTTTGCCATATCACAGATGTGGTAAAGAAGTTGTGTAATGATTTGTGGAACTAAGGAAGAGAGACATGCAAACCAAAGAAAAATAAAGAAAGAGTGAAGTAGAAGAAATCGACAAAAAGAGAGATCTGAGACCGAAGAATAAGAAGTCATTTCTATTACATTAGAATACATTACTGTGGTCCCCAAACCTCCTCATGTAGTGCTTGGACCCCAATTAATTTATACTAGTCACAGGCCCACGCGATGTGTGAGAATACACAACTATTTTGTAACATTTTATAATATATGATTTATTCTATAAAACGTACTGGAGATATTATTTCTAAAATTATTCTTCATCTCTCCATCTCTACAAATATATCATTCTATTATTTTGAGTTTTTTTATTATTTAAAAACTTAGGTCCATTCGATTGATATTTGTCTATTATATTTTTTGAGATGAAAGATAGAAATACAATTTTTTTTGCAAGTGATCTATTTTATTCAAACTTTGTATAGTGTGTTATGGTTTTTTTTTTCTACAACTAAAATTTTTAAGTTCCAAAATTAGTTATTTGAATTTCTCATTCTCTTAAGAAGATTATCATGATAATCAAACCTCATTACAAATTTATAATTTATATTACTCAAATAATTTATAGAGACATTCAAATACATAATCATCTCACTTCTTAAATATCTAAAAATTAACTCAAATCAAAACTATAAGATAGAGAGCACATGTGATAAATAACTCAAAAAACACACCACCAAAGTGTATCATCCAAAAGTAGACACAAAAAAATTCATTAATCTAAATTTACAATTGCAAGAAAGAATTAATAATTGTGAGAGAGAGAGAGAGAGAGAACAATCACCTTTTTTGGAAGAAAATGTGAGACAAATAATAAAATTATATAAAATAAGATGAGTAGAAAAATATTTAAAAGAAAAATGTATAGTTCTAAACACCCAATTATCCAAGTCCTGCTATGTGATAGAATAATAGTAAATCATTCTATAATTTCAAAGGATAAAATGTAACAAACAAAGAAAATAAAAATAAAAAGATAATAAATTAAAATATAACCAAATCATATCAATCTAAAGTAGAGTAAAACATGAAAATTTATCAATCTAAAGAATCAAACATCCACCAAAATAAAGAATATATATATATATATAGAGAGAGAGAGAGAGAGAGAGAGTATTCACCTTTTTGTATGAGCAAAATATGGATTGAATGGAAGATAAATAACAAATTTTTATGGTAAAAAAATGGGGAGAAGAATAGTCAAAATAAAAGGAAGATGAAGGGATGGAGAAAGTGTAAGGTCAAGGTGTTGAGTAGTGGGGAGATAAAAAAGTTAAAATAAGTAAATGTTGAAAAATGTGTAATTGTAAAGTGGCAAATTAATAAGGAGAGAAAAAAATTAAAATATGAGAGAGAATATTGAAAATAAATTGATGATGTGGTGTTGGTGTGGCGCTACTGTGGCTCAACAGGAACACTACAACATTAAACTCTACGCTTCAGCTTTTAGATATATATAGATGTGGGCTTTATCACAATCCTACCAATTGAGCTCCAAACTTCACCTTGTCAGTCCGAACTCCACCTTTCTCCCTTTACCCCCTCTGTTTCACAGTGTTTCCCAGAATGGTTTTTCTTCTTCTCAATCTCCCACACCGCAAAGTGCAGTGCTTAAAATAACTCAAAACTGCACCACGATCACCCCTAGATGTGTGTATGGTTACTTCTTAATAATTATGAAATCTGAGTCGGTTTGTTAACACTTCAAGAAGAGGACTACACCCAGCAACTAGCATCGTAGGATTTGGCTTATTTTGTAGGTATTTCATTAATTCATTCTCTCTTTTTTTGGGGTCTATAAGATTAATTGAATATTCCTCATTTTGAATGATTGATCTACATAAAATAATCAATGGCTTAAAAGTAGTTTTTTTTATGGTATAATAATCTACGTGAATGAGTTCTTTCTTTTCACACTTTTTTTTTTTCTTGAGAATTTGTTCAACTCAAAAAACAGAACAAATATCAAGGTCTATTGATGTAGACATGCACAAATCTGGAGATAGTCTTTATTAGGTTTCTAATGCCCATTGCATCACAATCATGAGTTTTTTGGTTTCCTATTGGTTTTTGGCTCTTTCTCTACTTCCAAACATTTATATAGTCTTTTGTTTATTCTTCCCTCTCATTGTTGTCCACTTGTCCTGTAAGGAAGGGGATTTTTTTTTTTTTTTTAAAAACAAAATGCACAGTTCATAATTTTTTTGGGATCTTTTTTTTGTGCTAAAAGTGTTATTTCTAATAGATGCTTCATAACACTTCTATTGTTTGTACTTAAAAACTGCGTATCCAGCTACACTAGCTACACTATAAGAATTAACTGTGTGTGGAACCTATGTGTCAGTGAGATACACGTCTCATGTGCCCAGCGCATTTGAAATTTTTCCCCTCTTGGAATACAAATCCTCTTAGTTTCTTTCAAAATTTCCCTATATAAACTCCCCATATATTTGTATATCTTAAATAAATAATTATTTTAGTTATTGTGTCATTAATAACTAATGGTGATTGCATCGACGCATGTTTGTTTGAAGACTAACTTTAAAGTTAAGGAAGTACAAATGAACACAAAGATTGACTGGATTAGATGTTTTATTTGTTAATGTGTTATTCAATTAGAAATTACTAATTAATTTTTTCTCGCTTGAATAATAATCAAGACTTGAGAATGCCATTATTTTCTAATTTTTTTTTTCCATTTCAAATAATAGGCTGTTAATTTCAGAGCAACACTGTGTTCAAAAGTATGAGAACTTTTTCCAAGTGGGTGATATTTTGGCACTTTCTCTACCTCCTAAGCCATAGCCCTTGCTTCTTTTGACCGTGGAGTCCCATGTGAACATGAGGCAGTATTGCACATGTTTTTTTTTTTTTTGGTTCCTAAGAACAATAATTGATAAATAAATAATATTCAAATTAACATTTAAATAATAACAGATCACAAAAATTGAATTTACCATAAAATTAGAGAACAATTGAGAGATATTACCTTGATGATGCATCAAATTAATCTCATAACATCAAAAGCAAATTACCGTAAATTCATAACTATTTTTAGATAGCTGATTTGAGGCATGAACTATCTTGAGACGATACACACATCTGCGGAGTTTCCGGTATAGTAGAGTAAAACATTGTGCGTGCCACCTCCGGGATACAACAATCTAGTCACCTTCACTGATTATCCTTTCAAGCTTACACCGCTTGTAGGATAGGAAGCTCCCAATGTAGTACCTTCTTTTACCCAGAAATAATGTATATATATGGATATGTTATTTTTATGAAATTAGAGTTTTGACTCAACAAATATGTAGGGATTTTTCTTTTTACATGAAAATAGTGCCCATAAGAATATTGATTTTCTTACACTAATCCGGACCACTTGGCTGCACATATATAAATATATATAGGCTTAATAATTCATGCCAAATGAAATTGTCTTAAAAGACATTTGTACGTTGGTTTAACTTCCTCATAAAAATCAAATAGTAAATAGTTATTTAAATCAATAACCAAATAACTTCCCATAATAAAACGTCAGAGCATATGAGGAGAAAACGTTTTGTAAGGAAAGATATAGTTGGCAAGGGGATATAGCTAAAAGCATTTAAACCACTAATGTTCATATAATTAATACTATTTATTTTGGCCAACTCATGGGATAAAATAAAATTTTAATTATGTGTGTGTTCTTTTTTTTATTGAATAGGTAGAATATCTTACTAAAAGAATAAAGTAATACCTGTGTAAGAGGGTCCAGGAGCTAAACATAGGCTGAAACAACTAGCCTAAGCCCATGGACAAGACTTATATCAGTAGTACAAACCTAGCACTAGCTACATAGTTCTTTGATTTGCCACTAGCGTCAGAGAGCAGAGCATCTCCAATAGATTAGCTAAATCTATTTTTTGGAGAACAAACCCCAAAAATCAGCTCCAAAAGATTCTCCAAATGCAAAACTTTTCCAATTTTTTTTTGAAGTTGCTACAGTGCTTTTCTAGATATAGAAAATATTGTAGCAACTCCAAATGAATTTTTCTGCTTAAAAAAATCATACAACTCAATAAAAAACAATTCTTTCTCTCTCCTCTCACAATGGCTACAAACACAACAATCCTTTCTCTTAAACATCTTTAAACTCAAGCATAATCAATACGAACTCAAAAACACAATCTTAAAATTAACCAAATCATAACAATAAAAACAAAAAAGAAAAGAAAAGAAAAGAAAAAGACAGAGAGCTAGCAATGGTGGAGCAAGCAAGATTCTGCGCTTGCTTGTGTCCTACGATCAATGGTGGAGCAAGCAAGATACCTCTCACTTGTTCTTTCTCTGTTTCTTATCACGTAGAGAGCTAGAGAATGTCCTAGAATCAAGTAGAAAAAGAAAAAGTAGAAAAAGAGAGAGAGAGAGAGAGAGAGAGAGAGAGAGAGAGAGAGAGAGAGAGAGAGATTTGGAATCAAATAGAAAAAGAAAAAAAGGGAGCTAGAGTGGGTATACGTGTGTGGTGGAGAAAAAACAAGAAAAAAAGAAAAGAAACAGATGGATGAAATTGAAAGGAAAAATAATATAAAGAATAAGAAATGACAATTACGAAATACTACCACAATATTTTTACAATAAATTTTAAGTAACAGATTATTATTAGCTAATATTGGTGAGTAAAAAAATAATTTCAGTGGTGGGTTCAAATTAGAACTAGTAACAACTTTCCACAAAAGATTTTGTTGTGATTTTTGTGAAAGTATTGCGAAAAATGTTGTGGATATAACACTTCTCATTGAAAAATATAGTTGTTGGGAATGAACATAGGAAGAATAAATGATGATTAAAAAAGAATAAAGAATGAATGAAGAAATAATATTTAAATGAGATGGAGAAAATGATACTGAATTTGTTAGAAAATGTATTTGAAAAAGTAGGTAAGAAAAAACTAAATATCACTGTCCACTGTCCAAATAGTACAAAAATTTAGATAAGTTGCTAGAGATGCTTTGATATTCACCAAGTAAAGAAGATGCCCCACGTAAAACAGCCTTAGGTTGCGCTTGTGTGTCTTCAAAATAATACTTTTTTCTGGCATTCCATATTGCCCATGATGTAATGGCCCACTGCTCCATTTCCTTCCTTGTCAGCTTCTCCATGAGAATTCGTACCAGTAAGAAGAATTCCGGAGCATGCACCTGACATTTTTGAAGCTTTCCTCGGACCAGTGCCCACACATTCCTCGCCAACGGACACTCCCAGAGTATGTGGCTGACAGTTTCTTCGTAATGCCAACATATTGTGCAATGAGGATCGACCTTAACTTTGCGCTTCTGCAGGTTTGCTCGAGTGGGGAGGATATTTGTGCAGGCCTTCCAGAGAAAGCTCTGAACCTTTGGTAGGATATTTAGGGCCCACAAAGATCTCCAAACTCGTCCATTTGACCGCATTTGGGAGTGTTCACCTGTTGGTGGGTATTGGAGCCCGCAACTTTGTACGCCGATCTGACAGTGAACAACTTGCTCCTGTTCTCGTTCCATGTAAGGCTATCTCTTGCATGCATGTTGTTCAAAGGGATAAGTAGAATATCGTTGCATGTGTGGGGCTCAAACCAGTAGGTTATCTTGTCTCTGTCCCATTGCCGTGTGTTGTCGTCTACTAACTCCCTCACATATTGTGGTCAAGCTCTTTCTCTACTGAAGCATGGTCCCCTTGGCAGCCATCGATGGTTCTCAATCTCAATTGTGGTGCCATCTCCTACCTTCCATACCAATCCACCCACTATAACCTCCTTGGCTGGTAGTAAACTTCTCCACACATAAGATGGGTTACTTCCCAAAGTTGCCTCTAGAAAGGAGCACGTAGGGAAGTACCATGCTTTGAAAACCCTATACATCAAAAAGTGTTGATGGTGGATTAGGCGCCAGGCCTGTTTTGCAAGCATTGCCATATTAAATGCACTAATATCTTTGAAGCCCACTCCTCCTTTTTCTTCGGTTCACAGAGTCAACTCCATCTTATCCAATGAATTTTCTTTTCGTTCTTGGATTGTCCCGGCCAGTATTTTGCTAGTATAGAATTCATATCATTACACAGCCCCTTGGGTAGTTTAAACAAGCTTATTAAGTAAGTGGGTATTTCTTGGGCAACTGTTTTGATCAAAATTTCCCTTCCTGTCTTCAATATATACTTCTCCTTCCACCCTATGACTCTTTTGGTAATTCGTTCTCGAAGTTCTTTAAAGGTGTTAACTTTGTTTTTTCTCCCAACCATCGGCAATTCAATGTATTTTGTCAAAGTCGATGATGACCTGGGCATTGAACATGTGCCGAATATCTTCTCTTAGGTTCTGTCTTGTATTTGGGCTAAAGAACAGGGCAGTCTTGTGTCTATTTATGGCTTGGCTTGACGCTTGCTCATATTGGCCCAAGATTTGTAGTAGCATACACTACAACAAAATGTATTTTTAGCGACAAAAATTAGTGAGGAAATATTTTTCGTCGCTAAAAATACAGCTTTAGTGACGAAATATGAATTTCGTCACTAATAATGAAAAAAATTATAACATTTAGTGACGAAAAATAAATTTCGTCGCTATTGTGATCTGAAAAATGGGCGCCAGCAGAGGGAAACTTTGGCGCGAGTTTAATTAATCTATAGCGACAAAATATTTCGTCGCTAAAAGTTGAAATTTTTAGTGACGAAATATTTCGTCACTATAAGTATTGTTGTGGATAGTATTAGTGATGAAAATCATTTTGTCACTATAAGGAAGTATTAGTGACGAAAAAAATTCGTCACTAAAAATAATAATAGTTTTGCACTTATATGTTTTTAGTGACGACATCACAATTCGTCACTAAAAGTATACTTTAGCGACGAAATATGAATTTCGTCTCTAAAAATCTTAACAAAGCCTGGGCTCTTTAGTGAAGAAAATCCTTTCGTCGCTAGAAGGAAGAATTAGCGACGAAAAAATTTGTCACTAAAAATAAAAATATTTTTGCACTTATATGTTTTTAGTGACGAAATTCATAATTCGTCACTAAAAATATGCTTTAGTGACGAAATATGAATTTCGTCTCTAATAATCTTAACAAAGCTTGGGTTCTTTAGAGACGAAATTGACATTCGTCGCTAAAAACTTAAAAACCATATACCTTTTGCGACGACAAAGTAGGCATTAGCGACGGAAAATTTTCATCACTAAAGACCTGACTATTGAAACCCATTCGTCTCTTTTATTTCATCCAAAAGCCAAAAGCCATTTTATTTCAACGTTGAACCATTCGTCAAAAGCCAAAAGCCAAACCATTCGTCGCCGAACGCCAACCCATTCTCAACTATTCAACCTCCATTCTCAACGATTCAAACTCCTTTCTCGACGATTCAAACCCCATTCTCGATGATTCAATCTCCATTCTCAACGGTTCTCGACCCATTCTTGATGGTTTGAAGTGTTGTTTCAGCTCCTGACCCATTCTCGACGATTCAAACTCCATTCTCAACGGTTCTCGACGATTCTCGACGGTTTTGAAGTGTTGCTTCAGCTCCTGACCCATTCGTCGCCGATTCTTGACAATTCTTGACGGCTTTGAAGTGTTGTTTCAGCTCTCGACCCATTCGTTGCCGATTCTCGACGATTTGAACCCATTCGTCGCCGATTCAAAACCATTCGTCGCCGATTTGGACCCATTCGCAACGGTTTTGAAGTTTTATTTTAGCTTCCACCGTTGTCGATTCAAACCTATTCTTGACCATTCTCGACGATTCGAACCCATTCGTTGCTATTTCAGACCCTTCGCGACGAATTCTTCACCGCCGATTTGGACCATTCGCTACGATCTGGATTCGGTAAGGTTTTTTATTTTTATTTTTATTTTTTTGTTTTTATTTATTTCATATTCAATGTGTTTATTTTTTTATTTATTTGTTTTTATTTATTTTTTAGTTTGGATCAATGAGTTTATTTCATCACCAATCTATAGATATAGCACACTCCGAAGGCAGGGCTTGGCAAAATAGCAAGCTACTGTCAACAAATAGGAGATGTGAGATGCTTACCCCATTTCGGTAGGACCATAGGCCCTTAATCTGTTATGTGTCAGCAGCCTTACGGAGTAGAGCTGATAAGCCTTCCGCACAGAATAGAAAGAGGTAGGGTGACAAAGGATCACTTTGCTTAATACCAAGAGAGAGTGAGATCAGACCGTGTGGCTCCCCATTTAGTAAAACTAAGTAGCTCGTTGTTAAGACACATTGCATCGCCAAGTGGACCCATCGTTCATTGAAGGCCCATTTTTAGAATTATTTTGCACAAAAACTCCCACTCCATTCAGTCGTACGCTTTACTGATATCTAGTTTCACTGCCATGTGTCCCACCTTGCCTTTCCTTCTATTCCGTAACCTATGTAACATTTCATAGGCTATAGAAATGTTGTCAGTAATAAGTCGGTCTGGGATAAAGGTAGTTTGAGCTTCGGATATAATATTTGGTAGGATAGTTTTAACTACGCTTTACTGATATCTAGTTTCACTGCCATGTGTCCCACCTTGCCTTTCCTTCTATTCCGTAACCTATGTAACATTTCATAGGCTATAGAAATGTTGTCAGTAATAAGTCGGTCTGGGATAAAGGTAGTTTGAGCTTCGGATATAATATTTGGTAGGATAGTTTTAACTCTATTGGCCAAGACCTTGGAGACTAACCTATTGATAACGTTACTCAGGCTTATGCGTTGATAGTCTGACATGAATTGTGGATCTTTCTTTTTTGGAATGAGTACGATGTGGGTAAAGTTCATTTTGCTAAGAAAATGTCCCGAGTTTAGTACCGATAAAACAGCTTCAGTGACATCCCCACCTACTATGTGCCAAAACTTTTGAAAAAAGAAAGGAGACATACCATCTGGTTTGGGAGACTTTGAGGGGTGCATTTGAAATAAGGTTGTATGTACTTCATCACCTACAAAAGGCATGGTCAGTCCACGATTCATGTCTTCCGTGACTACTGTTTCTTCCGATTCTAGCACCTCATCAACAGTGGTCGGGTGGGAGGTAGAGAAGAGATTTGTAAAGTATCTTTTGGCCACACCAGCTGTATTCTCCACTCCTGTACGCCGCATTCCTCCCTTGTCCATTAGTCCATCAATCTGATTTTCCTTTTTTCTTTGACTAGCCCTTTTGTGGAAGAATTTAGTATTTTTGTCTCCTGTTGGAAGCCATATTGCTTTGGAACATTGTCGCCAAAAGACTTCTTCTTGGTGCAGTAGCTCGATGATCTCCACCCTCTTTTTTTGAATTTGTTCTAGGTTGTTTGCATATCCTAGATTGATAAGGGTCTCCACCTCATTCTGTTTCTCATCAATTCTGACTTTAGTGTTGCCAAAGGTTGTATGGCTCTATGCTACCAGTTTAAGATGGTAGTGCTTTATCTTCTCAAAAAGTCTGAACATTGGGTTGCCATTCTGTGGGTGTATCCTCCAAGCCTCTCTTATTACTTTCTCACAAGTGCTACCCACCTCTCTTCAAAATGGTGGTGCCTCCTTTTCCGATTCTGCTTTGGCTGGGTAGTATGCTGGGTAGTCAAGAGTATCGAGTCATGGTTTGAATAGGATACTTGCAAGTTAAAAACCTGTGCTTCAGGAAACAACACTTGCCAAGGAGTGGTGGCACAAGCTCTGTCCAGCCTTTCCTGCACAAACGCATCCCCTGGTCGGCCATTTCTCCATTTGAAAGTATGTCCCTGGAAGCCAAGGTCTTCAAGGCCGCATTGAAGTAGGGTCTCTTTGAAAGCAAGCATCAGAGCCAACAGCTTGGGTATGCCACCTTTTTTCTCATGGGAGTGTAGAATCTCATTGAAGTGTCCTAAGCATCCTTAAGGTAGTGCTGCCCTAGCCTGTAGGTGTTTGAGGAATTCCCATGATTTATGCTTCCTATGTCCCTTTGGTCGGCCATAGACGTCGGTTATGTGCCAAGGTTGTTGGTCAGGTGTCAAGATATGTGCATCAATGTGATTAAGGGAGAAGGTTCGGATGTGTAGTTTACACTCTGCCTTCCAGAACATACCTAGTCCTCCACTCCGTTCGTCACTAGGTACTGCTAGGACCGATTGAAAGCCGAGGTCAAAACATATCTTCCTCATCTGTGTGATATTCTGCTTTGTTTCCATAAGGAACAAGACGGTGGGTCCTTTACTTCTCACCATGTTTGTGAGAACATCCACTGCTAGTTGGTTCCCAAGCCCCCGGTAGTTCCAAATTATGTGTGTGTTCTACTATTATTATTTTCGTGTGTGTTCTAATAAGTATTACTATTTACTCAAAAAAAAAGATGTTTATCCCACATTGGTTGTGTGTGTCTAGTGTCCGCTATTTATAACCCCAGTTTACAACTACAAAATGACCTAATATTATAGTTGTTCTCTAGTTATATAATGTATTATAAACCCAATTGAAAACACTAATATTATTATTTTAAATCCTATTTGAGAATTACCAAATAAAAATTCTCTCAAGTTTTGGTGCAATGTTTTCTCAACTAGAGTCCTTGACTCTACACAAAATTAATGGAGTCCTTGACTCTACCAAATTAATGGAGTCCTTGACTCTACCATATTTTAATGGAGTCCTTGACTCTACCAAATTAATGCAGTCCTTGACTCTACCAAAATTTATGGAGTTCTTGACTCTATCCAAATCAATTGAGTCCTTGACTCCCAAAATTATGATTATAATTCCTTCAAATTCCAACATGGCTGATTTTTTTTGGGATTTCTAATTTCTTAATCAAGATTGAAGTTAATAATTCTCAAAATAAAATGACCGTAAAAATTAATTTGAGTAAATTTTCCAATTAACAATTTCTAAAAACTTGCTCATAAGAATAAAATAGGATTCTCAACATTCCAAATCATGTTCATAAGTTGAGATTAAAATCAGTTATCTCATTTAAGACAAAATTAAGTCAATACTTTTTTTTTGGATGAGAAATTAAGTCAGTACTTAATTAAATACCAAGTATTTGACTTAAAGGTCCATCATTTAAAATTGGACAAAACCATATTTGAGGACTTTAAATCTAAAATCTCAAAATTAAGAACTACCAATTGGCTTGATCCCCATCAAGGGTATGTAGGTAACCTAAATAAATTATTAGGTGCAGCCACAAATAAATAAAAACACATATTCCCTTAAACATGAAAATAAATAAACTTATATACAAAGACAACATGGTTGGAATCAAATGGTCTTCCCTTGAAACAAGGGATTATAATTAAGAGATACATTATCTTGAATAAGCACTGCTCACATCAATAAAACTTATACACCAAAAGGCCTATGGGTGAAATTATGTTTGATGAATCTGACTAAATAACAATTCTTGTTAAACAAAATTTGACAATGTTTGTTAACAGAATTTGACAACATTTGTTAAACATAATTTAACAATTCTTGTTAAACATAATTTAACAATATTTATTAAACATAATCTAACAATTATTATTAAACATGGGTTAACCATTTTTGTCAACACAGACCTTGTTCAAATTGTAAACTCTGGTAACCATTTTTTCTTTTTCATTTAGGAATTCTCCTCATATTCTGTTTTCTTATTGTATTTCCAAAGGACTTGAGTGTATGATTTCTCCCCATATATGGAGAAGAAAGGGATAATGTAACTTGATTTTCTAGTCTTAACAATTTACGTCTTTGTACCTAAAAATTAGTTAACTTGAATACCAATCGTAATACGCATTTGAGGTGCCAACCCCATCACAGACAGTCATATATACTTATATTGTTGAATGAGGCTAACTTCAATTATTGCACATCTTATTCTCAAAAAAAAAAATAAATAAATAAATAAAATATTGGACATCTTGGGATCAAAGGTTTTATTGTAGTCCTTTACAACATTTTCAGCCAATTTTCCTGTGAACAAAGGTTGGTTTTCCAGAACTAATGATATAATAGGGATTTTTTATCCAAAAAAAAAGAAGAAGATATGACGGATGGATTATCAACTAGTAGCTTTGCTATCTATGCCTTTCAAGTTGACTAAGAAAAAAAAAAAAAAAACAGCAAGCTTTCTATGCCTTTGTAGTTTGTACGCAATATTACAATATGATATTGACCTAAACTTAACTCATCTTTGTTGTATTGACCTCTTAATTTACTTGAATACAAATCCTCTTTACTATTTTTGGTGTACCACTATATATTCTACCAATCACAACTTGTCATGTATTGATTTTTTCCATTTTAAACTTCAATTATTTTTTAAGGAAAGTAAAATCAATACATGACAAGTTGTGATTAGTGGGATATAAAACGATACACAATAATTGGTCTAGAAGACCTATATTCAATTTACTTCGGTGGATGAAAGAGAGACTACTTGGGTGAAAGCACTGCATACTATGCTCCTAGCAGTCTTGAGAAAGTAATCTGTGCGACTATCATTCTAAGGAAATTTACCATCTTAGACAGACTATTTCATCGAGCCATGAGACTCTTGGTTTTTTAATTTATCTAACAAATAAATCCAATGCTATCAAATTTGTTGAATGACTATGTCAAGAGGGCCAAAATGGCCATATACCACCTTTTTTGGAAATTTTTAGCAACAAAACACTGTTTCGGAAATAAATGGCAAAGTACCACTTTTTCCAGAACTCGAGTTTCAGAAACTCGAGTTCCTCATCAGTTTTGCCACCGTGGCACTGCTGAGTTGGATTTGTGCGATTAAAAAAAATTATGTGGTACTCGAGCTTGGTAAACTCGAGTACCATTTACACAATACTCGAGTATACCAAGCTCGAGTACATTTTATAAATAAAATGCAAAAAAAAAAAAAAATTTACACAGTACTCGAGTTTGGTAAACTCGAGTACTGTGTAAATTTTTGTTTTTTTGTTTGGGGATAAACAAAAAATAAACATAAAGATAAAAATAAGTATTTTTTTATGTTTTTATTTATTTAAATAGAAGCATTGTAAAATATAGAGATTTTAATTTCGAAGTATGAATCTAATTTCTACATTAATTAAAATTGTTCATTGTTTTCCCATAAAAATTGTTCACTGTTTTCTGTATAAACAATTTCTACGATTTTGCATAAAATTATTTTTTGTTCAGCATTATTTATGAAATTGTTCTCTCTCTTTTTTAAATAAATTATTTTCTTTTCACTATTTAAAAAATTGTAAACTATTTTCTCACAAAACACCTAGTGAAATCCTGTTTTCTAAATTTAAACGCCAAATCTGAATGCTTTTTCATGTTTGACTTTCACAATAATCGAATATATTTTTCTGCATTGATAAAATCTGTTTTTACATTAATAAAATTTTCCCTCTGCACATCATATTTACTGTATATTCAAATTTTCTTACCGCATTCATAAAATCTGTTTTTTGCATTAATTAAAACTGTTCACCGTTTTCTCATAAAAATTGTTCACTAATTTCTGTATAAACAATTTCTACGATTTTGCATAAAATTATTTTCTTTTCAGCATTATTTATGAAATTGTTCCCTCTCTTTTCTGCGTAAATTATTCTCTGTTCACTGATTAAAAAATTGTTCACTGTTTTCTCGTAAAACACCTAGTCAAATCATGTTTTCTAAATTTAAAAGCCAAATCTAAATGCTTTTTCATGTTTAAATTTCACTAGGTGTTTTATGAGAAAACAACGAACAATTTTTTAAACTGTGAACAGAGAATAATTTATGCAGAAAAGAGAGTGAACAATTTTTTAAATAATGTTGAACAGAAAATAATTTTATGCAGAATGCTAGAAATAGTTTATGCAGAAAATAGTGAACAATTTTTATGAGAAAACAGTGAACAGTTTAACTTAATGCAGAAAATAGTTTTACTTAGTGAACATTTCTACATTCAACTAATTTGAACCTTTTTACAAATTCGATTTTTTCGAGGCATTTACCATTAGGTGATTTATACGAATCATTCATTTTTCTTTCATGGAGTTTGTCCATTATTCATATGGTTACATATTTAAAAAAAAAAAAATACAAAAACCATATAAGTGCAATAACTGCGCCAATGCTGAAAACAATTTATGCAGAAAAGAGTGAACAATTTTTATGAGAAAATAGTGAACAGTTTTAATTAATGCAAAAAATAGATTTTATGAATGCGATAAGCAGCTTCGAAAATACAGTAAACATGATGTGTAGAGAGCAAATTTTATTAACGTAGAAACAGATTTTATCAATGCAAAAAACAAATTCAATTATTGTGAAATTTAAACATGAAAAAGCATTCAGATTTGGCTTTTAAATTTAGAAAACACGATTTCACTAGGTGTTTTATGGGAAAACAGCGAACAATTTTTTAAACAATGAACAGAGAATAATTCACACAGAAAAGAGAGTGAACAATTTTTTAAATAATGCTGAACAGAAAATAATTTTATGCAAAATGCTAGAAATAGTTTATGCAGAAAACAATGAACAATTTTTATAAGAAAACAGTGAAGAGTTTTAATTGATGCTAAAAACAGATTTTATGAATGTGGTAAGCAGATTTGAATATACAGCAAATATGATGTGCAGAGGAAAAATTTTATTAATGTAGAAACAGATTTTATTAATGCAGAAAAATATATTCGATTATTGTGAAATTCAAACATGAAAAAGCATTCAGATTTGGCGTTTAAATTTAGAAAACACGATTTCACTAGGTGTTTTATGGGAAAACAGCGAACAATTTTTTAAACAATGAACAGAGAATAATTCACGCAGAAAAGAGAGTGAACAATTTTTTAAATAATGCTGAACAGAAAATAATTTTATGCAAAATGCTAGAAATAATTTATACAGAAAACAGTGAACAATTTTTATGAGAAAACAGTGAACAGTTTTAATTAATGCAAAAAACAGATTTTATGAATGCGGTAAGCAAATTTGAATATACAGTAAATATGATGTGCAGAGGGAAAATTTTATTAATGTAGAAACAAATTTTATCAATGCAGAAAAATATATTCGATTATTGTGAAATTCAAACCTGAAAAGGCATTTAGATTTGGCGTTTAAATTTAGAAAACACGATTTCACTAGGTGTTTTATGAGAAAACAGTGAACAATTTTTTAAATAGTGAACAAAAAATAATTTATGCAAAAAAGAGAGCAAACAATTTCATAAATAATGCTGAACAGAAAATAATTTTATGCAAAATCGTAGAAATTGTTTATACAGAAAACAATGAATAATTTTTATGAGAAAACAGTGAACAGTTTTAATTAATGCAAAAAACAGATTTTATGAATGCGGTAAGCAGATTTGGATATACAGTAAACATGATGTGCGGAGGGAAAATTTTATTAATGTAGAAACAAATTTTATCAATGCAGAAAAATATATTCGATTATTGTGAAATTCAAACATGAAAAAGCATTCAGATTTGGCGTTTAAATTTAGAAAACACGATTTCACTAGTGTTTTATGAGAAAACAGTGAACAATTTTTTAAATAGTGAATAGAAAATAATTTATGCAAAAAAGAGAGTGAACAATTTCATAAATAATGCTGAACAGAAAATAATTTTATGCAAAATCGTAGAAATTGTTTATACAGAAAACAGTGAATAATTTTTATGAGAAAACGGTGAACAATTTTAATTAATGCAAAAAATAGATTTTATGAATGCGGTAAGCAGATTTGAATATACAGTAAATATGATGTGCAGAGGGAAAATTTTATTAATGTAGAAACAGATTTTATCAATGCAGAAAAATATATTCGATTATTGTGAAATTCAAACATGAAAAAGCATTCATATTTGGCGTTTAAATTTAGAAAACACAATTTCACTTGGTGTTTTATGAGAAAACAGTGAACAATTTTTTAAATAGTGAACAGAAAATAATTTATGCAAAAAAGAGGGGAACAATTTCATAAATAATACTGAACAGAAAATAATTTTATGCAAAATCGTGGAAATTGTTTATACAGAAAATAGTGAACAATTTTTATGAGAAAACAATGAACAATTTTAATTAATGTAAAAATTAAATTCATATTTCGAAATTAAAATCTCTATATTTTACAATGCTTCTATTTAAATAAATAAAAACATAAAAAAATACTTTTTTTTATCTTTAGGTTTATTTGTTGTTTATCCCCAAACAAAAAAACAAAACAAAACAAAAAAAAAATTTACACAGTACTCGAGTTTACCAAACTCGAATACTGTGTAATTTTTTTTTTTTTTGCATTTTATTTATAAAATGTACTCGAGCTTGGTATACTCGAGTATTGTGTAAATGGTACTCGAGTTTACCAAGCTCGAGTACCACATAATTTTTTTTAATCGCACAAATCCAACTCAGCAGTGCCACGGTGGCAAAACTGATGAGGAACTTGAGTTTCTAAAACTCGAGTTCTGGAAAAAGTGGTACTTTGCCATTTATTTCCGAAACAGTGTTTTGTTGCTAAAAAATTCCAAAAAAGGTGGTATATGGCCATTTTGGCCATGTCAAGAGTTTATGTACGGATTGGCTTAAATTTCGAAGTTGGATTATGTAAACAAGCTTGTACAATGGATGGGAATAAAGTATTAACGGTCCTAAACATATTTTTTTTGCACTATTTTGGTTTGATTTATATATATATATATATATATATATATATAGGATCAATATTAGACAAGAAGTAGAAAAAAAGAAAAAAAAAGTACCGTATGGGCTAAAATCTGAAGACAAAGATTGAATTGGCTGGGTTTATATCCAGGGGTGTAGTTAGGAATTTTCACTTGGAGGCCGGGTTATAATATTGATGATAATCATAATTCACAAATCATAAATCTATCAAATCAAAAACAATCAATTTTGATATATCATCATATTCTAAAAATTAATGAATATATAAAAATTGCCTAGTTTACCATAGACATGTACAAAAAAGAACAATTTGCATCAAAATTATACCTGACAAATTAAGATCTTTCATAGAATGAAACTCATCCATTGCCATCTCGATAGTGAAATTGTTTGCAATTTCCTTTTCTACACAAACTACTATATATATTATCTGCCAAAAGCTTATCTTCTATTGTATTATGAAGTCTTGTTTTTACAAGTTTCATAGCTGAAAAAGCTTGTTTTGTGGTTGTTGTAGAAACTAGAAGAGTCCACGCTAGAATCTTTTTTCTTTTTCCTTTTTTGTTGAGAATCCACACCTTTAATTAAATAATAACCCCTTAAAACCCAAATAAATAAATAAATAAACAAAAGTATAAACAAACAACATAAACCAAACAAATAAACACGCACATGTAAATTTCATATGATGTCAAAAACTTAGACAAATCTAACTGAAGATCCTGTGAAAAGTTGGGTTGTGGGGTCCTTGAGAAAATTAACAAAAAACATTAAGAGTGATTGATTAAGAGTTAACAAATAACAATATTAAACGATGATGAATCCCTAAAAAAAAAGGATGATGAAGTTGTTGTGCTGGAGAGAAAAAACTCACCAGGGTACCAGTCAGAGACCCAATTTTTTTTTTTTTTTTCAAACTGTGAGGACTAAGGGCTTTGTTTGGTTGTGTATTGAGATGAGATTAGGGGCTCGGAGTAAGTCTACAAAGGAGAAAATACAAAAAGTGTAGCTTACTTTGAGATTGAAACTGAAGGTGAAAAGTCAATTTTTTTTTAATGTCCTTGGGTAATTAGATTTAGATGGGTCAGGTCAGGTATTGAAAATGTCAAGTTTTTATTTTATTTTATTTTTTTTTATTTATAAAGCATTTGGGTAATTAGATAGGCCAAGTATTATTGCATATGAAGATAAGAGGTATTGTTGGACTAAGAGAAGTCTGGGGAACAAACGGGGAGGCCGGCTATTTATCTTTGGAGGGGCCCATAGCTGTTTGCTACGCATACTAGAGGGGAATTTTAAATTTTTGGAGGGCACGGGCGGCTCTACACATGAACCCCCTGAGTTCCAAAAAAAAAAAAAAAAAAAATTATATATAAATTTTTTTTTTTTTTTTAGTTTAATACTATAATTTTTTTCTTAAAAATATTTTTGCACACCTTGACTTAAATTTTACACACTCTTATTACAAGTATTTTCAACTCTAAAAATAAAAAGTAAATGTTTGTGAATTGTAAGTGTCACTATTTTTTATAAATTTATATTATGTGTGTGAGTGTGTCTAATATTGATTGTGTGTATTACTTTTTGTTATAAAATTATTTGTGTGAATTATGATGTGTGTGGATGTTTGTGTGTACACGATAATATAAATATATATATATATATATATAAAACTTAATAATTAGGAAATAGATATGGTTTATTACATGTGTGTATATTGTTATCATGTTATAATAACTTTTTGTTATAAAGTTAGTAAAATTCAAGAAAAAAAATGTAAAGTTAGTGATTGTCCAAGCATTTGATTTGTTAAGTAGACATTAGTGTATAATTTTATGTATGAATGAGTGTAGTTGTGTGCATCAATAATTAATACAAAGTCAATGAGTTTAGTTTAGTCATTTAGTTTAAAATATTTTTATAAAAACAATAACAAATAGATAATAAAAACTGTATAAAAATAAAAATGTTAGATAAACTTAACAAAATAAAATGATTATAGGATCATAGCTATCCACATTGGCAATAGATACTTATAAATTATAAGTTATAATGAACTATCATATAACAATTCAAAATTTGAATACTTGTAGAAGGAAATTGTAAAACTTCATATATTAATTTTTTTTTTTTTTTGTCAGTAACTCGATATATTCAAGTCTTTTTTTTATTAAAATTTTTTAATGACCCCCCTAAACAAAATTCCTAGAGTCACCACTGTTGGAGGGGCCATGCCCCTCCCCCCCCCCCCCACAAGGAGCAATGTGGCTCCGCTCTTGCTTATATCCAAGACAATTAGTAGAAATGGGTTTTTTGGATTAACATTTGAGTTTAAATTAGTATTTCCTCACTAAGAATTAAAGATACAACACTAAAGGACAAATTTGTATGATATAGTAAGACCTGGATTTTATTTCTTTTTCCTCGAAATTACTGAGTGTTCACACTTAAGAAAAAATACAGGATTGGACTTTTCTCAGTATTATAAGTGTTCTTTCTTCTCTCTCTATTTCTAGATTAGATCCTTGTACATGGGGGATCTCTTCAGTGGCGGCTCCAAGAATTTTGTTTAAAGGGGTCATTAAAAAATTTTAATAAAAAAAGGACTTGAATATATCGAGTTACCGACAAAAAAAAAAAAAAATAATACATGAAGTTTTACAATTTCCTTTTACAAGTATTCAAATTTTGAATTGTTATATATGATAGTTCATTATAACTTATAATTTATAAGTATCTATTGCCAATGTGGATAGTTATGAGCCTATAATTATTTTATTTTGTTAAGTTTATCTAACATTTTTATTTTTATGCAGTTTTTATTATCTATTTGTTATTGTTTTTATAAAAATATTTTAAACTAAATGACTAAACTAAACTTATTGACTTTGTATTAATTATTGACGCACACAACCACACTCATTCATACATAAAATTATACACTAATGTCTACTTAACCAATCAAATGCTTGGACAATCACTAACTTTACATTTTTTTTTTCTTGAATTTTACTAACTTTATAACAAAAAGTTATTATAACATGATAGCAATATACACACATGTAACAAACCATATCTATTTCCTAATTATTAAGTTATATATATATATATATATATTTATATTATCGTGTACACACAAACATCCACACACATCATAATTCACACAAATAATATTATAACAAAAAGTAATGCACACAATCAATATTAGACACACTCACACACAATATAAATTTATAAAAAATAGTGACACTTACAATTCACAAACACATACTTTTTATTTTTAGAGTTAGAAATACTTGTAATAAGAGTGTGTAAAATTTAAGTCAAGGTGTGCAAAAATATTTTTAAGAAAAAAATTATAGTATTAAACTAACAAAAAAAAATATTTTTTATATATAATCTTTTTTTTTTTTTTTGGAACTCAGGGGGTTCATTTGAACCCCTTGAGAATACTGTAGAGCCGCCCATGGATCTCTTCCTATATATAATTCTAACGCTTCGATCCTAGCCATCTACTTGGGGGGTGGATGATTCTACATGCAAGATATTTGTCCCATCCTTCTCTTCCCCTCTTTTTGAGGCTATGGTGAGCAGGTAACAGGCTATTATGACACTATTTGGGTGTCATTTAGTCATTAATGCAGCATACTTAGTTGGTGCGGTGCATTTAATGTGGTAGTGATGGTGTTTTTGCCTGAAAGTTCCCTCAAATTCTTGCTCGGGATAGTAATTGTTACCTTCCTCGGACCAACACATTCAGCTCAATCCAAGAGCTCTTCAACCTCCTTGGCCTATCCTTCTCCAAGTTCCTTCCTCGGACTAACTATCTCCGTGGATGGTCTTTTTTCCTTCGGCCTATAGGAGACCACACAGCCCATTTGAACATTTGGTTGGGCCCTTTTAGACTCCACCCTAGGCCCAATTTGCTCTAAATATCTTTGGCCCTCATAAGTACTATTTCAACTAAAAGGAAAATAAAAAAGAACATGTCTAAAAAAAATAAAATAAAAATAAAAATAAAAATAAAACAATGACTCATAAATTAAATTGGATGAAAAATTATTTAACGTGAAAATATAAACAGTTTGTTATTGAGAAAACATAATAAGTAATAAATAAGGAAGGGAACTAATGAATTTCTTTTGATGTAATTAAAATGGAGTTTATTCTATGTTGGAAACATCAAAAAATAGTATTTAACTTATAAATTATCAGCATGAAAAATGTTACTGTATTTATCTAAAAAAAAGATAATAATAATAATTGAAACCAAATCTAAATCATATAAATGTGGATTCCAATTTTGCCATGGACACAATTTTCTCCTCAATTTTTTTCTGTAGTTTGTTGAAGTAATAGGTTGTGAGTAGTAGATAATCACTTCCACATAAATTCAACATTAACATTAATTTTATTTCTGATGATGCACAAAATCGTCACTGATTTGATAGTCCACACGTGCATTGATTGAATGTACCTGAAGAACAAAAAGGCAAAGAACTTATAGAGAGCATTGGTGGGGTGTTGGCTAAAGACCCTCTGAAGGTTAAGTTAGTGACAAAAGAATCTCCAATAATTTTAAAAGTGTGAGAACTAGGAAATTACACGTACCTAGAAGAAGAGGAGTCTTGGCACTTATATAGTGGTGTAGGGCTAACCAAGATCCCACGAATATAGGATCTTCCCTTGTACGGAAGATACGGAGTTAATGCTCCGAGATTTTTGGACTAAATTTCCCATATTCGGAGGATATGGTGTGCAAGTTCTTTACATACGAGGATATATGAGTGGAGAATATGTAAATGGTGTGAGGCTAAGTGCAATTAGTTGTTAGCATGAAAGATTCATCATGTCATGAGGGACACGAATTGTCCTTGGCTACCCGATGATGCTGATGATTCAGGTGGCATGGAGAGCCCGAGTTGATGTCGTATCGACATGAACTTGAAGAATAGTTAGTGACTGACAAACTATCAGAGACCGAAGGTCCATGCTAGGCTGAAGGGTCAAGGGACTTGGAAAATTTTTCAATCAAAATATTTCTTATCAATTTTTCATTAGTTAGATGCACATTATTTTTAGACACTAATATTCAAAATTTTTGGTTGAAAAGATAAAATTTAAAACAAAACATATAACTTTAATGGGTATGCATTTGGCATCCTAGGAAGAAGTTTTAATAGTTCTGTCCATTATTATTTTATTTAAAAATAGAATAGAATTTGATTTAAATTCGTCATGTATGATTTAAAGTATATAATTTCTCTCTTTTTTATAATTTAATTATCATAACAATAGGGAGGGAATAGATATAATATTGTCACTCAACAAAATACTCTAGTCTAGTCAAGATATATAATATTTTCAAAATATCCTTAATGTTTTAATTATTTATTTTATACTTAATAATCATATCAATTTAAAGTTACTAAAAAAAAAAAAACAAACAAACCCTCAAATAGCGGTTGGGTTCTCAGCAAGGCAAGGGACAGCAGAACAAAACAACACCAACCCATTGGGCCCCACTGCTTTATACACACGGGTGGGCTGGGCCTGATCTATTTCACTTACCAAGACTCTCAGTACATTCACTAGGCCTTCTTCAACTTCAAACCCAAACAAAATAAGAGGTCTTTCCTACAATGTTACACCCATTTGACTGCTTCTCTCTCTCTCTTCACTATTTTTAATATTGATTGGAATGAACTTCAGACATCAGAATGTTATTTGTTTGTAGTTAATTCTCTTTCAGTTTGTTCCTGCACAATCATGACTGTATTTTATTGGATTTTACTGTACTATTTATTATTTTCTTGCATAGGCATAACCTTCTTTAATCCAACAAGATGACAATACAGTTTGGTTGCGTTGGACCTATGTCACAATCCTTTTTAGTGAATTGCACTGTTCAGAGTACAAAGCATGATGATCAATTTGAGATGGATGAAACTTTCAGAACAAAATTGAACACAGATCAATCTTAGAATTTTTTTTTTCCCTTACAATTTGTTTGTATTTCTAACTTACTAAACCCATAAAATACAACCGGCTAACCCATTTTCAGGACATGCACATGTCCATTGAGGTATTTCACATTAATATAAAACAAATAGCCTAATACAAAATTGTAACTTGATATTTCTCCATTAAAATTATTTAAAACACCTAAATTAATAATAAAAAAAACCAGCAACAATATTTAACTTGAATCTTGAAAGACCTCTCTTATTCTACATCCTTCTGATTGGTGAGTGTGCGCGCGTGTGCAGGACAACTTGCTCCATGAAATTGCTGGGCGGCTATAAAAAAATAAAAATGGAGAGAAAGGAGGGAATTGGCAAGCTTCTTTTACCTTCTATTTTTTATTTTTAATGCTCTTTCATTTCAGTTCTTTAATGTACTTAAGAAGAATATAGCATTTGTAATTTTAAACTGACATTGTTTAGTGGACAAAGCAGCGCATTGTTAGCTGGCTCTGTGGTCAATAATTTGAAGAACCATAACTTTTTAAATAATGGCATAAATTAGTAATTGCAGAAGCAAGAAAAAAGAAAAATGCACACCCACATGTGTAAACGGAAATTTCAAATTTATATTCCATCCTTGGTACTGGCAGTCACCATTAACAATTACAAGGAAAGTGGTCTACAATATTTTCTTCAAGGCTTACTATAAATATTGGTGCAAGGGGAAGTAGAATAATGGTGACCAGATGCTCAGAAAGGGTAGTGAGGACAACAGGGGCAACTTCATGGTATGCTCTAAGAAGCCTACTGGAAGAAAAGGCATGGGGTTTGCTTGTAAAAGTGGCAATTGAACAAGATCAACTACTAGAGAATGAAGCCTTTGTAAGTTTGGGAAAGGAGATTGTCAAGAAGTGTGTTGGGGTACATCTCACCATAAGGACGATAGCAAGCTTACTACGCACTAGAGCTTTAGAAAATGAGTGGAGAGCCTTTAAAAATTTTGAACTCTCAAAAATTACTCAAGAAGAAGAAAATTATATTTCATCAACACTTAAGTTGAGTTATAATTATCTGTCATCGCACTTAAAGTAATGCTTTGCTTATTGTAGATTGTTTCCAAAAGATTATAAGATTAATGTAGAGACACTAATTCATCTTTACGTCGTGCAAGGTTTTGTTAAGTTGTTGAATTCAAAGCAATGAGTTAAGGATGTTGGGAGAGAGTACTTTATGGAAATACTTTGAAGATCTTTTTTTTCAAGATGTAGAAAAAGATAATTTGAGTGATGTTGCATATTGCGAAATGCATGATTTTGCAACTCTTGTGGCTGCGATAGCAAGTACCATGTTAACTTCAAGTGAGGAATATATTGGTGAAAAAGTTCGTCATGTATGTTTTGATCTTGTGTATTCATTGAGGCGATCTACAATCCCTGTTGCTAAAGGAATGAAGATACGAACAATTCTTGCAGCTAGTGTAGAGAGGGATTTGGGTAACTTCACTTGTGATGCATTTGTTTCAAATTTAAAGTATTTGCATGCATTCGATTTGAGTTGTTTAAGGCTATGTGTAGTGCCATGTTCAATTGGGGAGTTGAAGCATTTACGATATCTAGATCTTTATAAAAATAATATTGAAATTCTCCCAAATTCCATTACTAAGCTGCTGAATTTGCAGACATTGATACTTAAAAATTGTCTGTTTCTTAGAGAATTACCTTGAGGCATTAACATTTTGGTCAGTCTCAAGTATCTAGATATTACAAATTGCTCCAAATTGACTAATATGCCCCTTTAAATCGAATGTCTTACTTCTCTTGAGATAGTACTACCACAGGCTGTTGTGAACGTGGGATTAAAGGCTAGTTTTGGTGGTTTGTATAAGAAAAAAGGGGCCAAGTCCAATGGTGGACCAAGTCTGTTGAAGGAATTTAGTAATTTGGGAGGAAGCTTAGAAATGAAAAATCTGGGACATGGAAAAGATAGCATGTTGTAATGTAAAGATACAAATTTAAAGGAGAAACAGCATATTCAGTGACTATTATTAGAGTGGGATATATTGAGGTGGGCAGAAAGAACCAAATGTTATGATAAAATGTCATTAGAAGAGCTCCAGCCACATCCAAATCTTAGAGCATTGGAGTTGAGATATTACATGGGTGTGACAATTCAAGCTGCGTCTCTTTGCTCACAAATCTAGTTGATTTGAGATTATATGATAATAAAAGATTGCAGCACCTCTCGCCATTAAATCAACTCCCTTTTCTCAAGTCTGTCAGTCTTGAAACTATGGAAGCACTTGAATATATATCAGAAGACTGTGTTAATAACATGTTGGGCGGTTCTTCTTCTTCTTCAAGAACAACATTCTTTCCATCCTTATCTTCCCTCATAATAAAGCAATGCCCAAATCTAAAGGGATGTTGGAGGAATTCAGCTGTTGATGATGAAGTTAATGAGCCACACCATCTCTTACTTCCATCTTTTCCTCCTCATCTTTCTTAGTTAAAGATTATCGGATGCCCTAACCTAACTTGCATGCCCCCATTTCCATATCTCAAAGAAGAGCTCACATTGGATGAAGCTAGCTTGAAGGAATTGGAACAGGGAAAGGAAATGAAAATGGGAGCAGCAACCACATCAACCTCTTCCTCCTCCTCTTCATGCTACTTTCCTCTCTCTCAATTACAATCTTTGTGGTTAAAGAATGTTGACCATTTAGAATCTCTTCCAAAAGAGTGGCTACGGAACCTCATTTCTCTCCAGAAACTCGATATAGAAAGGTGCGATGGACAGGGTTCTCTCCCTTGAATAGCTAACCTCAAATCACTACAGTACCTTAGACTTTGGAGCTGACCCAATCTGACATCACTTCCTCAAGAGATTCGCAATCTCACCTCTTTACAATCTTTGGAAATATTTTTTTGTCGTCCCCTCTTACAAGTTACAACTAAGATGCTGGAGGCAAACGGGTGTAGATTGGCCCATTATTGCTCATGTTCCATGCCTGATTGTTTTCATATAATCCATCACAAAATGATCTCTTTTGGTATGCCTTTGTCTATCTTTTCATCCCAATTTTTCATAAATAGACTATTACAAATCAAATACTGCCTTTTGAGGGTTTTCCTATTTTGGACAACTTCTTCTAAAAGGTATTTTACTTCTTTCTTATGCTTAACTTATTTTTCATAGAGGAGAGCAAACTATGTCATTAAGTTACAAGACTTTTGGCAATAATCTTGTTCTTGTTTGTTCTTCTTCATTATGTTTTTTGAGGTTTTGATATTTTGGTGAACTTATTAGCCTTTTGACTCCTTAGGCAGAACGAATTAAGGCAAGGACCTAGCTTAAAATTTGAGACTTGTTCATAACTAGCAAGCCTTGAAAATGTGTGACAAGCCATCAACTCAGTGGTAATTGAAAGCTCAATATTACAAATGCAACAGCTAGTTTAGACCCTCAAATTTTAATTGCGGCTTGATTAATTTTAATCTAAACACATTTAATATGGAATATACGTGATTAGCAAATTAATTAATCAAAACATTCAACAATTGCATGGATGAACAGCTAAGTGCAAGGCAAATATGTAAAGGGTAGTAGAGAAAATAAACTAAAATCCATAAAAACATGGCGATGTGTTATTAAAGAGGAAAACCAAAGAACTTGGCATAAAAACCTCTCCATGGCCCTCTAAGCCGAAATGATCCACTAGTAAATAAGTTGGAGTACAAGGATACCAAAAAGACTATCCAAGCCTAATTTACCTAAAGTACTTGAGCCCTCCAAGCTCTAATTACCAATAGACTTCTTGGAGTCTTGTTTTCACTAGCTTCCTAGATCCTGCAATACCGCACGATTGCACCATCAAGGCTCAACAGCTTATTTTGGCAAAGACCCAATGTTTCTCAAGTTCCAAAACACTCTGTACACTCTGAATGGTGTGTGGGTTGTGTTTGGGTACAAATCTCCTCTCAAGATATAAGAATGGGAGAGGGGATGAGAAGAGACTACTAAGGAATTCTCACTTAAAGATGAGTATCTTTCTCTAAAATGGTGGGTGTTATAGAAACCTTTCTCTAGGGTTTTCTATCTAATAGCCTTCTCACAATTCTGTGGGTAATGAAGATATATATAGTATGGGTGAATGGTATAAAAGTCACACTTAAAATCTTAACTATTAGTGGATCTCGTGGGTTGGCCAAGTCACAAGATTAGTTGCGAGATACACTGACTCTTCAGCTTCCTACATATGTTTCTCATGTGACCTTCAACTATCTTGATCAAATTTTCACCACTTAAGACTAAATCCATTACAATTAAATCCCACAAAAATATACAAGGAAATAAATTAATGAAATAACAACATTTTTTGTCATGGAATAAAGCCATCATAAATGTTATATAAAAACCATAACTTAACAATAATCATCTTTTCTTTTTAGGAGATCTCTTTTTGTTATGTTTCTATTTTCTTTCAACCTAACAAAAAAAGTCGAGAAGGTGTTGAATTTGGTTGCCTTTTTCTGATGCTTGCAGAAATGGAGAAAATCTTTTTATCACTTGAGGGGAGTATCTACCATGACAAGTGATAACTAACACTGTAAGACTTAGCTTATTATTAAGGTAAATTTTTTGATGCATGGTATTTACTTAAAATTGAAATGCTCAATGTCATTTGAGTAATTAATAAATGATAAAGTTTAGCCACAATTTACTCAATAAAATAAATATAATTACATATTTCGAAAATCTAACCGTTGAATTACATGTTTTTAATATTCTTAATATACATGTCAAATTTTATGTCAATCGGATATTATTTATTATATGATTTATAAGTTTATATTTTATGCATAATTTTAAATTACAAAAACTTGCAATTTAAATAATTTATTGATGACATAGCTATTAATTTTTAATTTTCTAGAAATTTTTCAAGCATGAAGGATATAAGAAGAAGATGTAATCCAATGATAGATTTGTCAAAATTCATCTCCAATAAAAAGATATTGATTAAGGTTGTAGATTTAGGTTACAACCAATTTTGTAACTAAATTTTATCCATTAGTAAATAAGTAATGGCTTACATAGTTTATGCGATGAGATAATTATGCTAAATGGTTTCTTTTTTTCTTTATAGGTTTTTTTTTTTTTTTTTATGGATTTTTCTTTATAGTTTATATCACTGCATTATGCATTAATTTTTTTTTTATTATAAAACAAACTAATTGCTAAACAAACACACACTTAATTTTACTCTCTCACCAAACTCAAACACATTACTTAATCCAAAGTACCACAACAAAATTGTCTACTTTAATTTCCATTGTTAGCAGTTGCAAAAATACTCTGTTTTCTTTAGCCAACGTGAGAGTGGGAAAATGTAACACCCTAGCTTTAAAAAAAGAAATCAGATTTTTGGAGACGCACGTGACTCCCACCTTCCTCACCTATTTTCCAGTTTCCACCACGCAAATTCATTAATATCTCTCTATCTGGCCGGCTATTTAAGGTCTATACCCCTCTTTTCTTTTGCTTTCACACACAATCACAAACACACACATATGCCCCTCCATGCCACACGTGAGCCCCCACCTCCCCACTTAATCTCATTTCTTTTCTTTCAGTCAAACACGAGCACCCACATCCACACACACTTCTTTCCACCTCACCCTCACTCTCTCACCGATACTCACCTCACCACCACTTCCACCGTCATTTTTCCGGTGAGATTTACCGGAAAAGCTTTATAGCAACCTCTAAGGCTTCTTCATCTCTCCTTTTGAAGGTAAAACTCTTATTATTTTGTAGGTTTTCACATTATGCTAGAGGTTCTTCTAATCTAAGTTTTGAAAGTGATATTCATGTGTATATATATATATATATATATGGGTTTTATCTTGGTGGATTTATTTGATCAGTGGGTTTATGGTTTTTACATATGGTGGCCATTTGAGGTTTATTATGGTGAAAATTTGGGGGTTTTTGCTTTGATAAGAGGATTTAGTTGTCTAATTTTCTAATGGGTACTTGAGGGTTGGTTTCCTAGATCAACCGTATGAGTTTTGTTGTTGCATGTGTTAATGTGAGCATGCGCTTTTTGTATACCAAGCGTTTGATAAATTGTCTATATGAGTTCTGAGTTTTGGTTTCTTGATTTTTGGTTGTGGTGATTGACTGATTGTTTATATGACATTATGGGCTTCATCCCTTATTTTTAATATGCTTTGACACATGTGGTTTTAATGTAAATCAAGTCTAAAGCATTTGGGCTAGTATTAAGAAATAGCAACTTTCTTTTGGATTCTATAGTTGTCAGGGACAGATTTGAGTCAGCTGCAGTTCTTTATTTTTGATAAATTATACAAAAATCGTTTTGGGCTGAATTTTCTGTGGTACATTGTATACATACAGGGGAATGTTCCCTTAAATTTTCAAATTAATCGGATAACTTTTCATTGACCAAACCATTTTTACAAAATGGCTGGCCTGCTATGTACTGAATCTGAAAGTAAGACTAAAACGTTGAGAAATTGTGGAATTTATCCCAAACCTTGGTTGAAATTATCTTGGCTTAAATTTATTATTTAGTACCCAAAGAGATTCATGTGGCTAGCTACTTCATTTTTAAAGTGATGTATGTTATATTATCTTTAAAGTGATGTGTGTTATACTATTTAATGAATGCACATTATTGCGGTAGGGATTTAAAATGTTTTGGATTTGTTAGCATTGTGAGTTTCTTGGAAGCTTGTTTGGTTCCCATTTGGGAAGGGGTACTTGTCTTAGGACGGGCAAACTAAACTTTAGGGCCTTTGGTTCGATTTTAGGGGGTTGTTCCGATTTACGGAGATAAATGTAATAGTACTTTGTGATAGACCTTGTTGTTGATAGGCTTGACCATTGTGTTTCTAGGTTTCGATATTCTTGGCGATGGACCTAGTGATTGGATTGGTTGATTTTGTGGTGCCCGGTTGAGGTAAATTGGTTGGCCTTCTAAGGTAAGTGGTTTCTTAATGGGATTTTTGAAAAATAATTAGTATTGCACTCAAGAATTTCATGTTTAAACCCATTTTGGAACATTATTCATGTTTTTCCTAGAATGTACTATGTGTACTATTATTGTTAGTTAATCATTTATGGAAAGCACATGAAGTATTGAAAGTGCATCATATTTGTTTTTGCATATGGGGAAATGCATGATTTGTTGGCATGGAAAAGACAAGCATCTTTAATTTAATTTTTGGGCATGGATTTTATGGATTTATTGCATTATTTGCTAAATTTAAAGATGCTTTATCTTGACTTGTGATATTTGGGAAAATTGAAACAAAATCTTCTTGACAAGAAATGAGTTTGAAGGCTTTGAGAACCTTGTGAATATATTGGGTATTTCAAAGGGTTTTGTGAAACTACTTGGAATTGAACCGTGTTTTGATTTCATGTAAACTGTGAATTCTTTATGTTTTTACCCTTGGGCTGCTGTGACGCGATTATCCGGTGATTACCTAGCTAGATACTATAGTCTATGTGACATTGATATCTTAGCACCCATCTTTGTGATGGTTATTAGTTACGGCTTTGTGTCAGCAAATTAGTTTTGGCTTTGTGTCGGCAGATTAGTTCTGGCTTTGTGTTGACAAATTAGTTCCGACTTTGTGTTAGCGATTGAGTTTCGGCTTTGTGTCGGCAACTATCATGTGGCCTTGGGTTGGATTTCTTGTTTTTGAATGGTACTAATATTGCTCACAATATATATTTATATTATGTAGTTTCACGTTGAGATATTTCGAAAAAGCTTTGTGCTATGTTGTTTCAAGCATTTTTGTCATGTCATTACTATATTTGATTTTTCAGAAATCAAATGGAAATTCCCAAAGTATAGTATGTTTTATTGTAAAATGCTGATTATCACAAGACTTGCATTTCTCTCACTCCCATTAATTATGCTACTTTTTGGGCTTTAGCTCATCTCACTCTCCGATAGTTTTACAGATCAATTAGCAATACGTCAAGCATAGCTTAGTTTGTTGGTGGTGATTGGAGTACTATGCTAAATGGGGAGATTTGGGCTATAAATGGTTGGTGACTCCATCTACTAAATTTATCTAGGCCATAGCTAACTCTACTGGAAGTTAGGTTAGCCTTTGGCGTAGTAGGCCTAGATTTTAAGGTTGAGGTTGCGTATCCTAGGAAGGATCCTGATTTTGTGTTGATTCATTTGGAGTTTTGGAATTTTATGTATATTTTGGAGACACGATGTGTAGTTCTTATTATTGTAAATGTGTTGTAAAGCTCTAACTTATATTATGGAGGAAGTATGTTTATTTATATTGTGAGTTGGTAGACCATTTACTTCTTCATTGTGAGTTGGCTCATCGGTTGTGGAGCTTTGCCTTAAAAACTTTTGGTTTGTCTTGGGTTATACCTAGATCGATCCCAGATTTGCTTTTTGGCTGGTGGAATCGGTTGGGGAAGTATGGAGGAAGTATGTGCCTTCATTTAGGAGAGACGGTAGACCATTTACTTCTTCATTGTGAGTTGACTCATCAATTGTGGAGCTTTGCCTTAAAAACTTTTGGTTTGTCTTGGGTTATACCTAGATCGATCCCAGATTTGCTTTTTGGCTGGTGGAATTGGTTGGGGAAGCATTCATCTCAGATTTGGAACTTAGTTCCGTTGTGCATCCTATGGTGTATTTGGAAGGAACGGATTCGGCGGACTTTTGAGGACTTGGATAGTTCTGGTGATCAGATTCTTGCTTCTTTTAGTGGGACTCTTTTTGACTGGTCTCGGGCATGGAGACTCACGACTAGTGATTCTCTCCTTTCTTTTCTTAGTTCTCTTTCTCTTTTGTAAATTTTGTTGTTTGGTTCTTTTTTGTTTTCTCTCTGTCTTTTTTTCTTGTATTCTCTGAGACTGCTCTATGTTTTTCATGCATAGTAGCCTTTCATTTATATAACATTCTTACTTATCAAAAAAAAAAAAAAATTATTTATATTTATCACGAGGAAAGAAAGAAAAAAAATCCTTACAGTTTCTCTTGATGGTTTTTTTTCTCATGCTTTGGACCCATTTCTCTCACTCTATCTCTTTCACTCTCCCACCGGTACAACACTCCACTACCATCTCTACCACCGTATTTTCGGTGGGACTCACCAGAAAACACCATAGGAAGCTCTTAGGCTCTATTATCTCTTTTTTTAAGGTAAACTCTCAACTATTTTTGTACAATGGTGGCCATTTGAGGTTTACTGTATATTTAAAAGCTGAAGTGTAACATTTATTGTTGCTACTTCTGCAGCCACATCATCCACTATTTCCAAGTTCCAACACTTTCTCTCTCCTTTTTAACTATTTTTCTCTTTATTAATTTCTCATCTTACAATAACACTTCCTCCAACATTTTCCCCCTCACTTTTACCTTTTTACTTCCCACTATTCTACATCTTAACATTATAATTCTTCCATTCCTTCATCTAACTTTTTTTGACTTTTTTTTTCTTTCTCCCATTCTATTTGCTATAAAACTTTGTTATTCTCTCTTCCATTCAATTTATATTTTTCCCACACAAAAAAAATCACAAGAAAATGATCTCTCTCTCTCTCTCTCTCTCTCTCTCTATATATATATATATATATTCTTTCTTTCTTTCTTTTGGTGGATATTTAATTCTTTATTGCATATTTATTTCAAGTTGATGAATTTTTGCATTGAACAATACTTTAGGTTGATGCGATTTGGTTGTATTTTAATTTGTTATCTTTTCTCTTTTCTTTTTTTTTTAATTGATAGATGTTATCTTATGACATTAAATAGTAGATAATGATATAATGTTATTCTATTACATAGCATGACTTAGATAATTTACTGTTTACACTATATATTTTCTTTTGAGCATTTTTTTACTCTTATATATATATATATATATATATATAATTTACTATTTTTCTCACATTCTCTCCTAAGATGGGTGATTTTTCTCTCTCTCTCTCTCTCTCTCTCTCTCGCTCTATTATTTATTCTATCTTGAAACTCTATTTTAGATTGTTGAAGTTTTGTATTTTTTTTACCTCTACTTTGGGTTGATACATTTTGGCAATGTGTTTTTTGAGTTCCACTTCACATGTACTCTCTCTCCCTCTTTTAGTCTTGGTTTGAGTTAATTTGTAGATATTTTGGAAGTGAGAATTTGAGCTTATATTGAAATACAATCTACATAGCTATGTATTTGAATGTGTCTATCAAATTTGAGTAATATGAATTGTAAATTTGTAAAGAGGTTTGATTATCTTGATAATCTCTTTTAAGAGAATAAGAAATTTAAATCATTAATTTGAAACTTAAAAAAGTTTAGTTGTAAAAAAAAAAAAAAAAATACCCACTATAACAAAAATTTGTAGAATATAAAAAATTTCAAAAAATAATAATATCAATCCAACACACCCAAGTTTCTCAAAAAAAAAAAAAAAAAAAAATCCAAAATAATAGAATGATATATAGATGTAGAGATAAAGAGAACAAATTATCTTTAATAAATTTTAAATAATAAATTATACATTATGCCATATATGAATTAAGGTAGACAGTAGTGGGGAGTTGAAAATGTAAAAGAGAGGAAGAAATGTTGGAGAAAGTGTAACAATAAGTTGATAAATTAACAATAAAAAGAGTTAAAAATAAGAAAGAAATGATATTTTGATTGTTAAATAATGAAGATTTTAATTTGCCTTAAATGAGTTAATGTTAAAAAAATTATAGGAAAAATTGGAAAGAAAAAGAATAATGACATGGTTGCTGATGTAGCCCAACTAGAGCATAGTAACAATAAATGTTACAATTAAGTAATAAAAAAGTAAGAAAATAAATATTAATTGGAAAATACAATCTAATTATGTTCAAGAGAAAACTATGATTGAAAATAAGAAGATTATACGATTATACAAAAATTCATATAATGGTAACAATTGTTAAAATACTATGTGAATAATGATAACAAAGGTTAACAATGGTTAACAATTTGTTAACAAATTAGTCAATCATATAATCTTCTTATTTAAAATATTTTACATTAAAAAATATTATAGGAACAATATGAATTAACAAATACAATCAATACAAAATTTAATTTTGGTATAAAAAATAAGAAGAGTTACAATCATCACGAGCCACCTTTTGGATTGTGGGGTTTGAGAAAATTTGTTTAAAACTAAAAGAATAATTTTCAAATTCTATATATTTTGCTAACTTACCTTTTGAATTTCTAAGAAAAATTGTATTAGTTTCTAATAATAATTTTATTTAAAAAAAAAGTTAAGATGAATTAACAATTATTGGTTTTCTTTTTATGTATTGTAATATTTCATGATGACACTTTATGAACACAATTTTATTTATTTGAATTTAATCTCTTCCAACAATTGTGAAAATTTCAAATAGTAATTTAGAAGGTAATTCATGTTGTAGTTCATTTTTTGATTGTGGATTTGTATGATGGATTTGTGTTATAATTTATAAGTTGTTTAGAATATTAAATGTAGTGTAGTGTGTGATTATGGAGTGGTCAATTTTCTTTTTTAAAAATAAACATTACATATACCTTCTTCTGTTCTTCTATTATTTATTTTTTAACCTTAGTCCAAATTGTAAAAAATAATAATAATAATAATAAGAAAGAAAGAAAGATACCGCCATTCAAAATTTATCACTTTCAATGCATGGGTCTGCATTTAATATGAAAAACTGTTCTTCTATTATTTATATTTTAACCTTAGTCCAAATTGTAAAAAAAAAAAAAAAAAAAAAAAGGAAGAAAAAAGAAAAAAGAAAGAAAGAAAGATACTTCCATAAAAAATTTATCACTTTCAACGCGTGGATCTGTGTTTAATGTGAAAAATAATCATATTGTATAAAACTTTGGATTGCAAGGTAAGTGGCTTCGTAATGGGATTTTTGAAAAATAATCTTATTGCATAAAACATTGTTTTGGGTTAAACACGTTTTGGGAAATTGTTTATAGAAACTATATTTTCCATGGTTTTTAAACCCAGTCCATTCAAAGAATCAGAAAATGGAGAGGTCTAAGGTTTTTGCTATTGGACTGAAGTTGAATTGTGATGATGTCATAATTAATTTAATAATTAATTCAAATAAAAATAAAGGTATATTAAATTTGTATATATTAGCAAAATTGACTAAAAGTATCAAATAAATTTTCATGATATTATAAGGTTAATAGAAAATAATAAAGCATAAATAAGCATGAAAATAAACTTGTATAATTATCCTTCAAGTAGAAATTATTTTGATTAAATAAAAAAAAAACTTTAAATTATTTTAGTAAATTCCCATGCAAATGAATTATTCTTAAATCACAAGTAAATTTATTAAAGAGATCAAATTTAGTAATATTTAATAAAATAAATCACAAAGACACAAACATTAAAAGTTAAAACCTGTGCAACTACGATGGAAATTCCCAAATTAGATCATGTTTGTAATATCATCATCATTATGGAACGTGCATTTTCTCCGCTCCCATTAATTATGCTACTTATTGGGCTCTATCACATCCCATTCTTTCACAAACTTTTCTAGAGTAGGGAACAATCCTTTTGAGACAAGTTTTTATGGCTAGTAGTAGTTATACATCCTAGAGGAGACTTGACTCATTTTTTTGTATCTGTTAGTGGTGATGACATTTATTCCTTGTTGGGACAGGTTATTGATGTGTAATTATTATTCAGATCTCCTTATAATTATTCATATATCTTTGACTTACTTTTGGAGTATCTTTAATGAAATTATTATGGAAGTTCCTTGATGTTTATTTGGATTGAACTATCAAAAAAATTTACAGGTGCACTTGGGATATAGTTTTCTGACTCTTGCTTTAGACCCTTTGGGTTTGCGGCGTGACAGAAAAGAAACCAAGGAGAGACTATGGTAAACCTAATTCCTGAGCATTTAAAGAAGATATGGGACGCATGGAACATCAGGGGGGTTATTCTCTTAAGCCTCTCATTGCAGACTATTTTGATTTTGTTTGCTCCCTTCAGAAAACGCACACCTAAAAAATTGATGATTTTGCTCATCTGGTCATCTTACTTGCTGGCTGACTGGGCCGCAAGCTTTGCTATTGGACACATTGCCAACAGCCAAATCCCAAAGTCAGGTCCCAAGGATAAGATAGAATCCAGCCTTGTTGGACAGATTGTCTCTCATTTCAGTGGTAAAGGAGACGTGTACAGCTCATCCGATGGGAATGCTGATCTTCTGGCGTTTTGGGCTCCCTTCCTTTTGGTACACCTGGGTGGACCAGACACTATCACTGCTTTTGCCCTTGAGGATAATGAGCTCTGGCTTAGGCACTTATTCAGCCTCCTCATCCAAGTTCTTGTTACTGTTTATGTCTTCTTGCTCACACTTCCTAAAAACAAGGTATGGATCCCAACAATCCTCATGTTTCTGGCAGGAATTATTAAGTATTGTGAACGGACACGTGCATTGTTTCTTGCAAGCTTGGATAAGTTCCGAGAATCCATGCTTAAAGCACCTGATCCGGGGCCCAACTATGCCAAGCTTATGGAGGAATATACTTCAAAGAAAGATGCCGGACTACCAATTCGGATAGAAATGACACCAGAGCCTGGTAAAAACTCAAAGCCTGAAGATTCTACGTGTGAAAATCAAAATCCTGACAATCTAGAGGAACTTGAGGTGGTGAAACATGCTTACAACTACTTTAAAACATTCAAGGGACTAATCGTTGAGCTTATCTTCAGCTTCCGTGAGCGCAATGAAAGCCGAGAATTTTTCCGAAAGAGAACTGCAGAAGATGCGCTTAAAATAATAGATTTAGAACTCAACTTCATCTATGAAGCTCTCTTTACCAAGGTGGTTGTGGTGCATAGCTTAATGGGATACATATTCCGGTTTATATCCACTTTTTCAGTTGTGACGGCCTCTGGAATCTTCTTTAAAATGAACAAGGATGGTTTCAAGAAGTTTGATGTCATTGTTAGCTACACTTTGCTAGTTGGTGCCATTTGCCTGGATCTAATTTCTCTCTTCATGCTCTTTTCCTCTAATTGGACTATAGCTGCTACCGATTTCAACAAGCCACTGGGAGTTTTATTTAAGTGGTCTGCCCAAAAATATCTTGAGTTAAAGAAGATAAGGTGGTCTAAGTCTATATCTGAGGACTCCGAGGACGACGATGAAGTATTGGCTACTTATAAACTGTTTCGCAGGTGGTCTGAATCCGTGTCAAGTTTTAAGCTGATAAGTTATTGCCTCAGGCTATGTCCACATGAAATCGAAAAGAATCTTAACCTTAAACAGAAAGCCCTTCTTTATTTGCGCTTAATCTTTGAGTGTTTTTGGCCTTGTATTGAAAAAATCATTGATTTTTTGGGCACTAAAGAGTTTGTAACTCAGTTGATGTATGTAGAAAGCCACCAATTCCATAAAAAGCTATGGAAATTTATCTTTGAAGAGCTGAAAGAGAAATCAGGAGATGCTGGTGATGCGGAAACTACCAAGAAGATATGCTCAGCTAGAGGTGCTTATGTTATCCGAAAAGGCTATCAAAAGATAGCAGAGAACTATATTGAAAATGTTACTTTTGATGAGAGCCTTCTGTTGTGGCATGTTGCTACTGAACTTTGCTATCATACAGAGGAAGAAGATTGCCGCCATGACCGTGAAGTCAGCAAGATCCTCTCAGATTACATGATATATCTTTTGGTGATGCAGCCTACTATGATGTCCGCTGTGGCTGGTGTAGGGCAAATAAGATTTCGGGATACCTGTGCTGAAGCTGAAAAATTCTTTAACAGAAGGGGTTTAAATCGAAAGGATGTAATGCGAGGCTGTAAAGAAATCCTTGATGTGAACACAAAAGTTAAGCCTGTTCATGTAAAGGGAGATAGAAGCAAATCTGTATTGTTTGATGCATGTATGCTGGCCAAAGAGCTGAAAAAACTGAACAAGGACAAATGGAAGATAATGAGCAAAGTATGGGTGGAAATGTTGTCCTATGCCGCTACTCATTGCAGAGCAGCTACCCATGCACAACAAGTAAGTAAAGGCGGACAGCTTATATCTTTTGTTTGGTTACTCATGGCTCATTTCGGCCTGGATGACCGGTTCCAAATCAATGAGGGCCATGCTAGGGCAAAACTGATTGTGGGTACGTAGTTGAATCAGCAGTGTTCTATTGGTCTTGTTAATTATATGTTAGAAATAAAATGGATTGTTCCATTATGTGAATTTTTTTTTTCTTGAGTCAGGGTTTAATTAATTAAGCGTTGTATTGGGCTTGTTATCACTGCTTTGTTCTTCTTTTTGCTTTTTATTTTTCTTTGTCGTGAGTTATCAGTGAGAAATAAAGCTGATTTTACCATTATAGTGTGAAACTGATGTACGGTACTTACATTGTCAACCCATAAATGTCTGCAACTGCAGCAACCATGTCCTAAACCGCAGCTCGAACCACATTGCCGGACACGGTAGCGGGGCGTGCTTTTAAAATTCCTCTTTATTTATTTTTATTTTTATTTTAATTATTTATTGTGAGGGTTAATTAAATCATTCTATCATATGGTCCTACAATTTGGGTAGGTTTCCAAGTAAACCATAGATTTATGAAAATTTCAATTAAAATCATAAACTTTCTAATCCATTTCAATTTGCCCCTATGTGAGTTATAATTAACAAAAAGCAATGAAAATTCATATAAGTTGCAACCAAAATTCATATTGCCAAGTCAATAAAATCAAAGACTTAACAATCTCTTGATCTAGTTAACTATCTCAGCAAACTCTTGAATTGAAATATTTGACAGATTCACTTTCTTTCATTGCCAAATTGTCAAAGTCTCTCTACAAATAAAGTTTAACGGAGATAACTTTATTTGAGCCTTGAAACTCCTTTTGTAAAATCTCCCGTGCATATTTTGCTTTTTTAATATAAAAAAATTCCAGAATATTAGATTTGCTTGCCCCTTAATGAATGATCCTGAAGGGGTAGCATTTTTCTTCAAGCTCTCCTTATACGTCTTTAGTTCTCTTGATTTTCTTTTGATTTGCATCAATCCAGGATGAGTTCCCGGTTGCAGGTGATTTTTGGAAACCATCTTCAATCAAATCTCATAGATCTTGGGAGATGCAATTTTTCATCATTTGAGAGCTCCAGTAGTCATAGTGTTTTCCATTGAAAATAGGAACTTGGTTTGTTGAATGGGTAAAGATGTCTCCTGATTTGGCATCCATGGAAATTTACTGAAAAGAGGTTTAAGAGTGGGGTGAAGAAAGAAAAATCAAGTTCCAGATGAGCCTGCTCTAATACTAAAATTTGTTGGTAACTGATAACTCTGATAACTCTTTTACAGCAAGATGGTAACTGATAACTCTGAATTTAAAATTGACTAGACTTTTTGCTGCAGAATCAATCTATATATATATATATATATATATATTTAAAAGCTGAAGCATAGTATTTATTATTACTACGATCCAATTGAGTCACATCAGTAGCTATGCCATTATCTTATTTTCATTAATAAAAATTATATTTTATTTCCATTCTTTTTCTATTAGTCTTTTAACATTTTTGCAGTTTTCATTTCAACTTCCATAATACTTTTACAGTTTTCACTTCAACTTCCATAACACCTATGACTTTCTATCTCCACTATTTTAAACTTCCCATGTAAGCTCTTTAATGCCTCAAACTCTCCATCTCCTCCTTTATTGCCTCTTACTCTTCTCATTAAATCCAACCAGTTCATAATATTCAGTTGCCACTGCCCCTATAAAATCAGAGAGATAAATCGAATAGAATATATATAAACTATTAGACGTCACGTCATCTATTTCTCTTAACCAGAAAGGGAATGGTTTTGGATTTAACTCTTGTAAGTATAAAGCTCCTTTCATAACTACAAGCCTATATTCTTAAATGGGGAAATTATTTTGTTCCTTCAAACCATATGGTATGTCAAGCGTATTTTATATATTGTAGTGTTATGTGTGTGTGTGTGTGTGTTTTGTCTCTTTTACAATGAAATGCTGCCAAGAAAGTGGTTTGCTCTCTATTTCAATGGTGAAGGTAATCCAAATATTTGCAGTTCTCTACTCAAAAAAAAAATTGATGTTCTATATTTCCACGTGTTTGATAAAATGACTAAAAGAAGGATTTAAAAAAAAAAAACAAAGATGGCTATGTTCATGTATGGAAAAAGAAAAAAGAAGAATGAATATTTAAGAATACTATTATGTTAGTAAACTTCATTCATAAATGGGTGTGTTTCATTGGATTTATTGTAGCAATGACAATAGTAAAACGAAATTTAGGCAATGATAAGAGCCCAAAATTTTCACCAATCAGTTCCAATGAAAAGAAAGAAAAAAAAAAAAAACCAATATTTAATAATAATAAAAAATTCAAATATTCTAGCTGGTTTTTTTTTTTTTTTTTTTTTTTTTTTCATTACCACCTGGATTTTTGAAGTTGATATAAAGAACAATAATTTGCATAATGAATACTTCATATTAGGATGCATTGTACCAAAAAAATGACAAGATATATAATATACTTATACTATAATTAATCTTCATTTTCATTACCACATCATCTTTGACAAAACTAAATAAACTATCTAAAAATTGTGATTCTAATAATAATAATAATAATAATAATAAATCAAAGTCTTTTCTAAATGGGTTTACTGAATATAAAAGTCATCAAACGCTATAAGAATTGACTTTTTGTTTGCTGGCAATACAAAGATCTCACTCTATGAGTATATTCTCTATTGTTTTAATTACTTTAAAAGACAATAAATTAGGCTCCTCTATTTTATTAGGGAAAAAAAATACGCTTTAGGTTTCTATTATTTTTTATTAATTATTATCAGCAAATCACAGTAATCATTCAAATAATAATTACATTCTCTCTCTCTCTCTCTCTCTCTCTCTCTCTCTCTCTCTCTCTCTCTCTCTCTCTCTCTCTCTCTCTCTCTCTCTATATATATATATATATATAACACATGAATAAACCATAACAAGAGAGAAAAATTCAATTGCACAAAAATTTACACTAAGGTTTCTCTTCTTTTTTATTTTTCTACTTTTTATTGTTATTATTCTTAATATGTCAATTTGAATTCATTGTTTTTGTAAAAGCCATATTTACCCTACACTATATTTAATTATGAAATTTTTAGCGTATGTCGTATATATATTTGATAGCTGATTTAAATGATTTCTTCACAAAATTTTGTTTGAATAATTTGATAAATTATGTTATATATTTTTGGGTTTTTTTATCATTATATTTATTAATGGTAGTTTCGTGACACGTGGTAAGAATTTTCTTTTGGTGATTCATAAAATGATCCTTAACAAATTTTTATTACAAATTTTCTTCTTTCAAATAATTAAGTTTAACCACAAAATAACCATTCATAATATTCCCACGCATTGCATGGGTCTACGACTAGTTTTAGTAAAACCCATGACAATGATTTCCTATGAGTTTCAAAATATCAAGAATGACTGAAATACCCTTGTTAACATATAAAATGACTAAAATTCCCTACTAAAATTTGAAAAGTACCTAAATATCCTTGAAACCTCAAAATAACTTCAAAATAGTTGAAATATCTATAAAACCTTAAAATTTGAAAATGACTAAAATAGATTTTTAAATTTCCAAAATTAATATAAAAAAGCACTTAAAAATGAACAAAATAGCACTAAGACACCAAAAATGTAAACATCCTTGACAGTGTCAAAAGACAGGGTAATCACATGTCACAAAGACGTCGTCACGAAGACAAGATAATCACACATTACACAGACGTCGTCACAAAGACGAGGTAATCACAAATATCATAGCACAAGGGCAACCCCACATCAAAAGCTCACAAGTTAAATGCATTCAAAATACATAGTTTACTTCCAAGTAGATTCATAAAATATTCAATAATCAAATATCCGCAATATTCTCAAAGTCCTTAAAACCATTTCTTATCAAAAATATTTTGCATCAATTTTCCAAATAATACTAGTTAAAGATAAAGTGTCTTTAATATTTTCGAATAATACCATGAATCCATGAAATCCACTATCAAAGGAATTCAAAGATGCTTATCTTTTCCATGCCAAATATTCATGCATTTCCCCATATGCAAATATTAAACATGATGCAGTTTTCATATATAATCATATATAGTAGAGTCACAACACGACACTTTTTAGGAAAACAAAGTTCCACAAATAATTTTCCAAAATGTGTTTAATCCAAAATCAATGTCTCATGCAATATGATTATGTTTCTAAAAAATCCAATTAAGAAGCCATTTACTTTGGAAGACCAATCCAATTTTACCTCAATCGGGCATAACACAATCAACCGCCCAAATTACTAGGTCCATCACCAAGTATCTCAAAACCTAGAAATACAAGCATCAAGCCTATTAAAAATAAGGCTTATCACAAAGTTCGTCAACACAAATATCTCCACTTAATCGGAAATGATAGGCCAAGAACATATTGACCCCTTGTGATAAATGAACCAATTAATTAGTCAAGTGAATTAATTAAGTTAATTAACATGCAATATGCGTGATAGCACAAACAAATCACCAACTAAGTTAAATGCACCAGAAAATAAAGTTGGCATAGTGATTTGTTTATGAATGGGGAAAACCTCCAAGGCAAGAACCCTACTGGGTAAATTTAAATTCACCACTCTCGAGAATCCACTATTATCATAACAAGTGGTTACAAGTAAAGGAATCCCGGTACCTTATACCAACCTACAGTTGAACCTTTACTCCAATACACAATTGGACTTGTTCTGTAATGACAATCTCTCCTTTCAATGCATGGCTCTCAGTATGTGACTAACTAATCGATGCACGGATCCAAGCACGTGACTAACACACCAACTTGAGAAGGTTGTTGGCTGCAAAGTTCTTTAGTTCATCAACACGATGAAGATCATGAAATTCATTAGTTACAAAACCCTAGTGGGTACAAACGCAGCAGCTTCTTTAAGAGAAAGATGAATTAGGGCATATGTCTCCAGTCACAATATGCTTGAGTAAAACCTTTGCATCAAGTTTCATGATGTGTGACAGCCTTTAAAATAATCCTTATATATGTTTAGGGTTGTGAGAAAAGAAAATCTAAACACATACACACGGATATGTGTGAAATCAAATGTGAAAAACTGATTTTCGTAATTCTCGATAGATAGGTTATCTGTCGAGTAGCTGTCAAGTATCGAGCTAAAACTGTCTTTTAAACCTCGATAGCTGTCGAGCTTTAAAATACAGCACTTCTTCACTTGTTTCTTGAACAAATTTGCATGGCTTTAACTCTTGACTTGAACAATATGTTTCTTGAAGACTTAAACTATCCTAGATCTACCAAATTACAAGTAAAGTATGTTTTGTCAAAGGATTAGCCAATTCTAAATGACATATATTCTTAACATGATTCACATATGTCCTAAAAATCTCCCCCTTTGGCAATCCGTGACAAAACCACAACAAACAAATGAACATATGAGAGAAGTCATAAATCACTCAACTTATACTCACTTGTTGAATACAATAAAATCTAATTCTAACACTCTCTTGAAAAACTTTGCAAAAAGAGAGTTCATGGCAAGATAGACTTTGACAACCTGAATTTCTAAAATACTTTAAACAAAACTCATCATGGCATCTTAGTGTAAAATAGAAATAAAAGATTGCATACAATATATGAGAAACATGTGCATAAAGGGAGAAAAGAAACAACACATGGAAAGATAGGTGAAAGAATGTAATAACAACATCAATATATATATATATATATATATATTTATATCAATAAGAGTACAAGGTTTGCTATCACAAAGTAAGAATAATGTATCTAAAATAGAAAGAAAAGAAAAGATACAAAAAGTCCTCATTACATCCCTCATAAACAAAAACACTCCCCCTATCAAAAATATCTTCTATACTAACTCTCCCCCTAAGTACATGACTACTCTCATACCCAAAACTACTTCCCCTTTTTGTCATGAATGACAAAATGTAAGTCATTAAGAAGCAGTCATCTCCTCATCACCGGAAGAGCTAGCACCATCATCCTCATCAGCATCACCATCATTGAAGCCATCATCATCGCCCTCAACCCCTGAAGCCTGTGGAGATAGAGATGGAGAAGCGGTGAAACCACCCATGACAGCTTGTCGTCGTGCAATACGACTAACACAGGTGTTCACCTAACATAACTCATCATGAGAGTGTCAAGGTGAGCATCCATGCGCTCAAGCTGTGCCATGATGGCCTTAAGAGTCACACCATTCACAGAAGAAGGAGTTGAGATGGATGGAGCGAAAGAAGTCAGAGGAGTCGCCGTCTCGGTCCATGGCCGCTTTGGTCGAAGCTAGGCCTTGTTCCGTCTAACAGTTGCCACGTCAATGGTACACATGACAGAGAAATGAGGAGACTCGGGATAGGAGATAGAGAAGTGGCGAAGGATCCTCGTGATAGCAGAAGGAAAGACAAGCTTATTACGGGTCGCCGTATCCTTATAGACATCTATAAGGGAGAGTATGAAGTGAGAGGCAAAGTCTATGGTAAGCCTTTCCAGAGGGATAACAAAAAGCGAGCACGAGGCCCAGTAATCGAATTATAGTGAGACAAGAGATGTAAAACAAATGTCATCACCATATTCTGGAACCTTGGACCTTTTGCAAAGGCCAAGCATAAGGTGTTTTTATGAACACCCCATGATGAAGGCGTCTCACAGAATAAAGACTTGAGTTCGTCTTTAGACACAGTCTTAAGATGATGACAGCTGGGGTAATCAGGATGCACTACCCTTGGAACGTGTAGCACCTTGGATATAAGATCCAGAGTGACTACAATATGTGTACCTCAAACACGAGTGAAGTAATAAGGTACGGTGTAATCAAATCCATGTATATTGGAGTAAAACTCTTGTATGATCATGGAGGGACAAGTGACCGAGATGACACAAAAGGACTCCCAACCCCTACTGTTGATGACAATGGGAAGGTCAATATTGGAAAAATTCGAAAGGACGACTTGGCGTTCCGAATGAATGCATCATCGAGAAAAGTTCTCCAAAAAGTCCGTCTGGGCCTTCTCATCACGGAACCGAATGTGAGAGGGGGTAGGATTAACAAGGGAAGAAGATGATGCCCTAGAGCGAAGAGGGTTCCAAGACAGAGTAGACTTGCTCTTCTTTGGTGCCATGAGCAGACTAATCGAAAGAAAGAAAGAAAAAGAGAGAGAGACACAAGCAGAAGAATACCAAAACAATTAATATCAAAAAGAAGGAAAAGAATGGTACGTATGCATGAAAAATGCATGAACATGTGACATGCAACAAAAAAAAAAATTCATGGGCTCAGCCTAATCCAATCCTACCAGCACACATGATTTCAACATAGAGAACACACATCTATAATGCATGAAACATTGTTAAAATGTAAATGTGATGCAATGCATGAGCATATAAGATCATTTAAACAAAACCCAACCCAAAAATTTTGCAAAAACCTCATCAATTTTGAAAAACCCCAAAATTTTTCAAAAACCCAAAAACCTAGGTCTATATGAATGAAATGCATGAAGAAAGAGTGAAAACAAGATCATACCAGAGAAAGGAAGATCACTCTAGGCCAAAAATCAATTGGGTTTGAGGTTTAGAGAGAGAGAAATTGTTTGGGGAGCTGAAGAGTTAGATTCTATCAAGAGAGATCGGAGAAAATGAGAGAAAAAATCGCGTTGAGCTATATATAGAAAACACGATTCTCGATGGATCGAAAGGTATCAAGAGTTGTCGAGCACTAAATCTCGACAGATGAAGTTGTCGAGGTGCTATCGAGAGCTATCCATAGCAAAGTGACCTTAATGGATCGAGAAGCAATCGAGCAGACATAAACTTTCTCGATGGATCCAGAATTTGTCGAGAAGCTATTGAGACAAATTCCCAAAAACTTCGATGGATTGAGATTGTGTTAACTTCCATCGAGAAAGGAAGATCAAGAGGCTCGATAGATAGCTTAGCTGTCGAAAGGTATCAAGAAGTTGTCGAGATGAGCAAAAACAGTTTTTCAAAGAAGAGGAAAACACATAAATGAATGCAATCACGCATGCTATTCAACCAAAGATCCAAACAACATTTTAATCTCTCAAAAACATCTCTCAACAAGGAAAATGGCAAGCATTTAGATCCAAAACACACACACACACACACACACAAAATAAGTCTAACCAATTTTATATTTCAAAAATACGTCAAGACAGTTTAGTGAGCATACACTAACACATGTATCCCTTGTGATGGCCAAATCACATTGTATTTTCACATGTATCAAAAGTAGCAAAGAATTTTGTGTGTTGTGTGTGAAAAACATTGTAAGATTGCATAAGTGTCTTTATGTTATGACGATTTGAGATATGAGAAAATCAATTTAACTCACACACAATTATAACTGCTTGATGGGGACTATCACCTTTGAAGTACATCCTCTAACTCTCACATCTCCTAAAAGACATGCTTGCAATCATATATAAAGCATTTTGATTCTTTTTGCTTTTAATTTTCTTTGCATATCTTTCTTTTGTTAAGCATATCATGCATGGGCATATAAGAGAGAGAAAAGAAATACTCAATTATGTTAAGCTTTTGACATTGCACTTTTACTATGCCGAAGCATATAAATCTCATTGACGTTGCACTTTTGCTATGCCGAAGCATACAGATCTCATTTCATGATTGGCAAGCAACAGTGGTGAGATGGTTATCTATGCCTTTCTCTTAGGATTTTCCAGTCCTTCCCGTCAAAAAGAGTGATACGAATGTTAAGTATAAGAGATTCCTTGATTTTACTAATCACAAACACGAGCCACAAAACTCACTTGCTTAGTTGTGCATAGAGATGCTCATCTAATCTACAAATGATACAAAATTTAGAAAACTTTGTTTCAATGGCCTTCCAAGGTACACAAGTACCAATGTACATAAAACACACACTGTTTTGTATTTTTTTGATTTTTCAATTTTATTTTTATTTTTATTTTTATGAAAAACAAAATAAAACAAAACTGAAAATAAACAAATAAAAACATGTTAAACAAAGCAAAGCATAAAAACTAGACTGACTCAAAAAGAAAGCAAAACATACAAGTAATGCATACTTTTTTTATAAAAAAAAAAAAAAAAAAGTGAGAGAGAGAAAAGTGACTAAATCACTTAGAGCCATTTTTCCTTCCACACCTTGGAAGAACCTTTTCGTTTGGCAAACCCTTAATTCGACAATGAGGGGGAAGAATTTGAAACCGTTCAAGTTCAAAAGGAACATGAGGGCTTTAAGTAGATCTCTAAGAGGAGCAAAAGAGGCTGGAAATTGATTCTGGTTTCTCGATGAGATCATACTGTTGCTCTGTTGAGTGGCTAACCACTTATAGCTTAGGTCGAGTATGTCCAGTCGCTCCACAACGATGACATAGATGTTGCTTCTTCTGTTTAGACTTTTGGGTATTGCCTTTCTTAGCCCTAGGGCTTTTAGTCTCTTTCTTATCAAGGTTAGGGGGTGCTCCTAAGATAGATTTGCCCTTGTCTATGTTCTCACTAGCAAAAACAGTTTTCACATCGTTGTTCTCAGATTCAACATTATTAGCAGGTGAAACAAAAATAGTATTACTAGAAGAAGCAATACTAAGAGAAAATAAATCATACCCTAAACCAGTTTGATTAGAAGCAGATTTTTGGAAGCTAAGCATCTCATCAAGCTTTGCACTTGAAGTCCTTTCTAGTTGAGCTCTAACTTGGAACAGTTCCGCTTCAAGCTTCTTGGTTCTTTCGGCCAGGAAATTGTTCTCAAACCACAATGCTCCAATGGTCTGATTAGCTTCATCAAACTTTATGGAGATTTCTTCTCGTTCAAGCTCCACATCACTGAGCTTCTTGGTGGTCAACCTATACAATTTCTCATACTTTTTCGAGACCTTGTATAATTTTGCATAAGCTGTGTGGATGTCATCTTGTTTATCCATCTTCTCAAACTTAGACTCCACCAAGTCCTCTTCTTTACGGGTGTTTGCGGTGTGGTGTGGTGCGGTGCAATTTTGGGTTGTTTTGAGCATCGCACTTTGCGGTGCGGTTTAGCTAAAACCATAACTACACCGCACCTTATTTTTGCGGTTACATATGCGGTGCGGTGTATAAGATGTGGTTTGAATGATTTGAAGTTGGTATATTTTTCAAATTTTGGGCTTTTTTTACCCAGCCCAAAACTAATTTTTTCCTTTGTTTTGGTCCAAGTTTTAAACTATTGAGCTAGTTTTCTTCCCATTAAATTGATTTTTGAGCAACATCTCCTTTTTTCCTTTGCGTATTTTCTTTAATTTGATTTTATTTTGAATTCCAATTACAAAAAACCTTAGTTACTTCTCTAGATAAAATCGAGATTAGCATAATTTTGGTATTTGTCAAAAGTAAGTTACCAATCCCTGAGGACAATACTCTTCTCATCACTTTACTATAAAACTACGATACTGTGCACTTGCAGTTTTGCACCGATCAAGTTTTTTGGCGGGCATTCCGGTGCAAAACTGCAAGTGCACAGTATCGTAGTTTTATAGTAAAGTGATGAGAAGAGTATCGAACTCAGGGATTGGTAACTTACTTTTGACAAATACCAAAATTATGCTAATCTTGATTTTATCTAGAGAAGTAACTAAGGTTTTTTGTAATTGGAATTCAAAATAAAATCAAATTAAAGAAAATACGCAAAGGAAAAAAGGAGATGTTGCTCAAAAATCAATTTAATGGAAAGAAAACTTCTAGGAAATCGATTTCACCTAATTCCTCACCATGCTTTACTCATCTAGCTAATTTAATTTAACCCTCTCTGTTTGTTAGCAATCTCCAAACTCATCCAAAAGCCTCTTTCGACAGTCAATTGAAAACATTCTTGTTCGTCATTTTAAACAAGAGTATGCAATTTAATAAAACAAGAAAGCATTAAGACCAACAATTTTAATATTACATAGGTTCATACAAGTCTTTCGATCTCTATATTTACCTATGTTGAAATATTCAAGATTTATCCTATAATTCCCTCTTTCGACAGCAAATCACAAGATTAAAATCATCTAATTAATGGCCAGTTAATTAGAAGCAATAAGCTTAGAATAAATCAGACAGACATGAAGAGAATTTGTTCAAATTAACATAGAAAAGCAAGCATAGTTCGGAACTAGATTACATCATTTTCCTAGAATAAAGAAAATTTAGTTCATGCTAAAAATTAAATTCAACATAAACAAATTCACCATAATTTTTCTAAGAAGATTTGAAGGAAAAAAAGAACGCAAAAGAATCTTTTTCAGTGTCTTTTCTGCTTCAGCGCCTCCTTTTTGCTTCAGCCTTCTTTTCTGTTCAGCGCCTCCTTTTCTTCTCTTTTCTGTTCAACACCTCCTCTTTTTTCTCTTTTCATGTTGCCCTTTTCTCCTTCTCTTGTTCAGCCTTCTATTTTTTCAGCCCAAAACCATGTTGAGCCCAAAACCCAAAACGTTTTGCTTCAAAGGCCCCAACATGATGCTCCTTTTAGTTCAGCCCCTCTTTTCTTTTGTGCGTGCTTCCTTTTCAGTTCCTTGCCAACTCCTAAGGCTGTAAAGAAATCTTCCTTTGGTTCCGTTTATCCAAGACCCAACATTCTCTCTAGCTGCTTCACATCTCTTTTATTTGAGTAAATCTTTATTTTCTTCAAATCTGGAATAAAATTTAAATAACAAAAATCAAGTCTAAAATCAACAAAATAAATAAAATTAGACTAAAGTTTAGAGTTGAGAAGTGATAAATTACACTCAATTATGCAAGTCATCAAACACCCCCAAACTTAGAACTTTGTTTGTCCTCAAACAAAAAGAAAATAAAATAAAAGACAACTATAGACACTATTAGCTAGACCCCATAGAGCAATATCATCACTCACCAAGCCATGATCTGAATTTAGATTTCAACACTGATAACTTACTCTTTTAACATCAAAGATGGCAGGAAAATCAATCAAAAATTTAGCAATTTGTCAAGCAAGAGTTAAGCATTTACTTCAACCTAAAGCTAAGTCCTTGAGTGTGTGTGAAATAGTCAATTTAACTCCAAACCACCAGCAAATTCAGATAACAATAGAACAACTGAAATCAGAAGAATTCTCTCAAAACTTAACCCCATAAGTCCAATTTTCAGAAATCCTCTCCACTAATGTAATCAAACACCAAAATTAGAGATCAAAAGGTCTTTAATCAAGGTTGTAATGACAGGCCATAGGGTGAGGGCTAAGAAAGATTTGGATATGGAAAATCAAAGCAAACTGGGAAAATACTTGGTAGAAAGAACAGTAAAAGAGATATCCACAAGATTCACACCATAGCTCTTTCTCGACAATATGCTCATATGATGACAATATTACTGCTATACTCAAAAGTGGAGTGATTTTTTTTTTTTTTGATTTTTTGATTTTTTTTTTTTTTTTGAAGAGAATTTGACACCTGTAGCCTTTTCAAATTTTCAACCACTTTAACCCTTTTCCGATTCTTGCCTTTCACTTTCTCTTTAAATGCAAATTTCCACCAAAGTATTTTCTCAAAATGTAAGGTAAATTCATTGTTTTTCAGGCTTAGAATGGGAATGGTTTATGTAGTTAAAAGAACAAATAAAGGCTTATGTAAAATAAGGCTCAAGGGTGTTGACTATGGAAATACACCATGAAATGATGGCGTGATAATCAGGACGGCTGGGAAAGCTCTTTTGGTTGTGACAAAAAAATTGCCTAGATCCTTTCTCTAATATTTGGTATCAACTAGGATTTCACCTCAAGGATCCATCAACGGATTCTAGAGCAAAGCAAGATTGAACTTCCCTGACCTAGTTAATTCAACTCCTTCTCTTTATAAGCAAAATGGAGTAAAGAAAAATTGACTATGTGCTCAATTATTTTCAAGGACAAAGATTTAAATCAAAGTACCCACAAAACTCAACCTGACATAATAGCAATTTTTTTGAAAATTTTTCTCAAAACCATCCTTAATCACAAATTTCAGAGTCATAGAGAATTCAATCATACTCAAATACATGCTTGATAAGAGAATCCAACAACTCAAGACTACAGGAGTTTACACCCCCAAACCCAAACCAAACAATGTCCTCATTGTAATTCAAAAGTGAGAAAGATTGAAGAAAGGAAAGGAACTTCCATGGTTTTATTTTCAACTGTCTCTCTTTCAGTTCAACGACCTCCCTTCTCAGTTCTTTATTCCTGCAAAATAAACCAACATCAAAATCCAAATTATTCAAATAAATAATAATAAAATAATAATGATAAGAAAAAAAAAAGAATAAAAGAAAGTTTTATGGGCTGCCTCCCATAAGCGCTTGTTTTATAGTCTATAGCCAGACTTTTTCAATCTTCATCAATTAGGATCTCCAAGAGGAAAAAATGCACAATTCCTCTCCACTTGTTCTCCATAATAGTGCTTCAATCTTTGTCCATTAACTCTGAATATGTGCCATGCCTTGTCCTTCAAGTCTATTGCTCCAAAAGATGAAACTTTGTCAATTGTATAAGGACCCGTCCATCTTGATCTTAACTTGCCTGGGAAGAGTTTTAGTC